>NC_083770.1:47217748-47257748 GCF_963514075.1 Conger conger | reverse complement strand
ATTTGGCAGACGCTCTTATCCAGAGCGACGTACAGTTGATTAGACTAAGCAGGAGACAATCCTCCCCTCGAGCAACGCAGGGTTAAGGGCCTTGCTCAAGCGCCCAACGGCTGTGCGGATCTTATTGTGGCTACACCCGGATTAGAACCACCGACCTTGCGGGTCCCAGTCATGTCCCTTAACCACTACGCTGCAGGTGCCCTGTGATATGTTTTTAACTCCTGACTGTAGCAGCAGGTGCGCAGGTAGACTGCGCAGGGGAGTCACTGCAGCAGCAGCAGTGAGGGCCCTGATATGGGGACGTTGCCGTGGGCGATTATTCACAGCGCCGTCTGACTCCTGACCGCTGTGGGGATCTGTGACTCAGGAGACAGTGATGCCCGTAGTGACTCATCCCCACCCGGCCGAAGTCCTGAAGACGCCGGCTCTTGTTTTTAATTCACCAGACAACGGTTAGGGACCACAACACGGCACAAGTACTTTAGTGTCCACCTGGGAGGCGGAGAGGTTCTGCAGAACCTGTGGTGTCGATGAGGTCACAGGAGGGATGGGTTCTGAACATGCCAGGTTCTGCTCACCGTGCTGTCGTTGCCAACCTGTGCTGTGTCTGCAGGGCTGCAGATTATGCACCGCAAAAAAACCCAAAAATCTCCATCTCACCAAGTACAAAGTGCCCCTACGCACCTAACCCCCAAATGCTCCTGACGAGCTGGTTGGTGCCTTGCATGGCAGCCAATCGTCATTGTGTGTGAGTGTGTGTTAATGGGTGAATGAGAAGCATTACTTGTAAATTACTTTGGATAAAGGTGCTACATAAATGCAGACCATTTATCATTTACCAGGCAGATTGGATCCATGGGTTCATGCTGTTGGTGCCAAATTCTGATGCAGCCTTAGGAGAAATTAAGATTCCTTAGACCGGGTTACATTTTTCCAGTCTTCTACTGTCCAGTTTTGTTGGACCTGTGCCCAATGCAGCCTCAGCTTTCTGTTCTTGGCTGACAGAAGTGGAACCCGACGTGGTCTTCTGCTGCTGTAGCCCATCCGCCTCAAGGTTCTACGCGTTGTGCATTCTGAGATGCTTTTCTCTTCAGCACCATTGTATAGAATGGTTATCTGAGTTACCGTAGCCTTTCTGTCAGCTCGAACCAGTCTGGCCATTCTCCACTGACCTCTCTCATCTAGACTGTTGTGTGTGAAAATCCCAGGAGAACAGCAGTTACGGAAATACTTAAACCAGTCTGGCGCCAACAATAATGCCACAGTCAAAATGACTGAGATCACATTTTGTTCCCCATTCTGTAGTTGATGTGAACATTAACTGAAGCTCTGCATGATTTAATGCCATGGCCTTGGCGCCATATGCCACACGATTGGCTGATTTGATAATCACATGAATAAGTAGGTGTACTGGTGTTCCTAATAAAGTGTATATTGCCAATGAGGTGAGAGAGTTTGACTGATTTCAAGATTTGTCAATGGGATAAGATGATTACACTTGTCACAGGTTCTCTCAAATTTTTTTCTATTTCAGAGAAAAAAAAAGAAAAAAAGAAACATTTACAATCTCATTACAAGAATAAAACGCTTGTTAAGACAGAGTTTTTTAGTGTGAATCCCTGTGTGGTTCCTGCATGTTCAGACGGTCACACCCACTGGGAGAGTTCCCATCAGCCCCCAGGCCCACTGCCCTGCCCCACCCTACCCCAGTGCTCCCTACCTCATTCCCCCACCAAACCAAACCTTTAAACCTTTTCCAATCCAGCGACCCCCCCCCCCCACCCAGGCTCAAAAGTGCCCAAGGGACTCCCCAGTTAAAAGTTAATTCTTTTTTTTAACTAAGTCCCAAATCTACATATCGTCATTGCAGATGAAGTCCAGGGGACCCCCCCTTCTGAAAACCCAGGATGTAAAAGAGTGAGGTTCATCTTCCCCGGTTAGGGTTCTAGCTCACTAGCAGTTTAGAGAATTGTTAGAGTGAAACTGTTTCTGCAGAAAAAACCCTGGCATCGTCAGGGTTTGATCAGGCGCTGACTGCATCTCGTGTACGAGCTGAATGCGAGTCGAACCCCTCTGGCACTGACTGTGAACATTCTCTGTGTTGCGGAGATGTTTCTGTGGAGTAGCGATTGTAGTCGGCTTTACTGCCTGGTGGCACGACAATAAACGGTATCTCCCTCCGCTAAAGCTCCAATCCGCTTTCTGCTTTCCTCCTGGATCTTGTAAAATTGAGCTTCGCTGAACAACCGTTGTTGTTTTTGTTTTTTTTCCCCCTCCGAATTCAAAAGCGGCTCAGTTTGCCCATCCCCCTCTCGTGTTGTCGTTCTAATTTGAAGAATGTCGTGCGTCCGTCCCTCAGCAGAAATGTGCCTAATTGCTTTGGACCCAGTCCAGTCCGGCCCGGTCTGGATATCTGATGGAAAAAGCGGATTACACCAAATCAGCGGGAATGTTCTCCCAGGTCAGATTTTAATGTGATTTTAAAGAGCTGCTAAATGCCCACCGCATTAGGCAATGGACTCTGGCTCACAGTCACCATGGATGTGTGTGTGGATGAAGACCACAAAAAAATAAAAACACACATACATGGAGTTACACAATTTAAGGTTTTACTCACTGGATGTTGAAATATGACAAGTCTTGCTGGGGATTTATTTAATACCACATTGCCCCTATCTGAGTGTCAGTTACGGTAAATCCATACCTGTACGTGTTGGTACTTTGTACCTGCCTAATCGTGTATGCTGGTTAGTGACCCTTTTCATGACCACTCCCTCAAAACCACACCTGGATGGATGTGGGCACGGCTAATGAATAAACGGCTGTTGTGTAATAACTGGAATTTCTTGCATTGAACTCAGTTAGTTGAGGACACTTTTCCCTTTTGGACTCAGTTTCCTCTATTTTAAACTCTTCTTATAGAACCTGGGCCCCCTAATTCCCCTTTGCCACTCCATGCAGTCTTCAGAGCCAAAATGGTGGGCAGAGTCCCAGAGTGAGTGGGGAAAACATAGACGGCCTGAAATCAGTCGTGGGAAGGGATAACGTGCACCAGCTGAAAAACACACCGCCCTTAAAGAGATAATCCCTCAAACTTGACGGGTTTAAAAAGCACAGAGTAACCTTTTCTGGGGCTTTAATAAGTGTAATTTAAGTCTTGAGAAAATCTCATTTGCCACATTTCAAAGGGGCAGATGATGAGCTACTTCATTCCCGGCCGTCGTGGTACAGTAGAGATTAACTTCCCACAAATGCGCTTTTCAAAATCTGCTGTCACTCGCTTCATTGGGACATCGTCCCTGTAAGCGTCGACATTTAAACTCAAACGCCGCGTTCTCTGTGGCCTACTTCTGACTCTGATCCGCCCCCTCACAGCTAGTGTAGCTGGTTCATACATATTTAAAACCCGTCTCGTTTCCGTGCTAAGTCCCCTCGCGCTGAGGCCTGTCGCGGTGGTGCGCTGTAGCCGTTAGCCACCTGGAGAGAATCGCACCTTGGTGCTAAATTGACCTAATTTAAACCTGAGATCTGAATATGTCACCGCTGTCTTGGCGGGCTGTCGGAAACTGGCATGATTTTCCCCTCTGGCGCAAACCTGCACACCTAGTTCAATTTGCATGTGAAGTGGGGGTGGCTCAGGCAGTGAGAGCAGTCGTCTGGCAGTCGGAGGGTTGCCGGTTCGATCCCCCGCCCGGGCTGTGTCGAAGTGTTCCTGAGCAAGACACCTAACCCCCAAATGCTCCTGACGAGCTGGTTGGTGCCTTGCATGGCAGCCAATCGCCGTCGGTGTGTGAGTGTGTGTATGAATGGGTGAATGGGTGAATGAGAAGCATCAATTGTACAGCGCTTTGGATAAAGGCGCTATATAAATGCCAACCATTTACCAAGTGAAACTCTGTTCTGTCACACCCATCTTTCTGTCTTTCTTCATCCGGAATGGGGCTCTGACTTTTGCCGAAAGGCTGCGTTTGAAGTCTGCTCAGTGTGTTCAGGGAGCGGGCCTGAAAGGGCCGCGCTAAAGAAAGACTCGGAAAACAAACCGGATAGAGGGGAAAGAGGGAAGGACTGGCACTGGCCTGTCTGTTACCAAGGAGATCTGAGCTGGGCTCTGAGGCGTCAGCTTTCTCCCAAACAGGCCTGAAGAGAGGGGGGGAAGAGAAAGAGGGAGAGAGAAAGAAAGCGTGAGGGAGACAGACTGGGGGGAAAGAGAGAGAGAGAGAGGATGACTGGTAGAAAGAGACTCAGCCTGAGAGAATGAGAGAAAGAGTTGTAGAAAAAAACAGGGATAAACAGACTGACAGAAAGAGAGGGAGGGAAGGAAATGGTATGAGAGGATTAGGCTGTGAGGTGGTCCTTACTGCAGTCAACGCTGGTCACACTGCCCTTGAACTGTCTGTGTGTGTTTGTGTCTGCGCTTACGTGGTGTCTATGTGTGTGTGAGTGTCTGTGTGTATTGTGTGAGTGTGTGTGTGTCTGTGTGGAGTGTGTTTGTGTGTCTGTGGTGTGTGTGTGGATGTGTTTATGTTCAGTGCTGCCCATAATAATCGCCGTGTGTTACTGAAGTAGGGCATTGTACCACCGCAGAGGAGGATAACGGACGGATTTGTTTATGCAGAAACGGGAGGTGTCGGAGGCCAGCCCTGTGTTTTTACAGGGTGAGACACTGCAGCCATGCTTTACTGGTTCTGAGGGAAAGCGCTGGAACAGCAGACCTGACACGGGCAGGAAGGCCCTGTGTGAGAGGTCACTGTAAACGAGCAGCAAAAGGGACTTCTCTCCTCTGTCCCACTTCACTGTGAGAGTGTGAGAGTGTGAGAGTGTGAGAGTGTGAGAGTGTGAGAGTGTGAGAGTGTGAGAGTGTGAGTGTGTGTGAGTGTGTGAGTGTGTGAGTGTGTGTATGTGTGTGTGTGTGAGTGTGTATGTGTGTGCGGGCGCATGGGTGTGTGTGTGTGTGTGTGTGTGTGTGTGCATGGGTGTGTGTGTGTGTGTGTGTGTGTGTGTGCATGGGTGTGTGCATGGGTGTGTGTGTGTGTGTGTGTGTGTGTGTGTGTGCATGGCTGTGTGTGTGTGTGTGTGTGTGCGCGGGCGCATGTGTGTGTGTGTGTGTGTGTGGCCTGTTGCGGTTCTTTGCTCATTCCCACCCCTTGTTTGACTCCCTCCAGCTCTTTTTCCAGCGGCTCACGGTTCGACAAGTGAGCACACGCCTCGTCTGACAGGCCTGCCAGGAATAACATCAAAGAGGCGCAGGCTTGGGGGAAGGGGCCCACGTGGCACGGTTCGGGCTGCCCCGCCCGGTCCTGCCCCGCCCTCACGACCGTCTGCTCCCCTGCTGGCTAATAAGCACCCTCCGCTCGCCTGCCAGATTCACCGTACGCGTACGCGGCCGCGGCCGCGGCCAAACCCAAAACAAACCGTGACGCTGTCGCCTCACGTTCGTTACCCCGGTCAGCTCCGCAAAGCCTTCTCCGATCAGGGGCCGTGTGCGGGGGGGGGAGGAGCAGCAGCAGGCTCCGTGCTCCCGAGCAGCAGGCCTGGATTAGCCCCAGGCCCCGGGCCTGTTCCGGCTGGTCGGGAGAGGCCAAGCCTGGAAGCCCAGCTCTGGGAGACCAGCCTTTAGCCCTTTTGAGTTGTGACATCACCAACCATTTGATTACAACGTTCTTACACTGAACATTCTAATCACAAATATGTGACCGAATGAACATTCTAATCACAAATATGTGATTACCTTAACATTCTAATCACAGATATGTGACCGAATGAACATTCTAATCACAAATATGTGATTACATTAACATTCTAATCACAGATATGTGACCGAATGAACATTCTAATCACAGATATGTGATTGAATGAACATTCTAATCACAGATATGAGATCAAATGAACATTCTAATCACAAATACCTGATTAGAATGTTCTTAACCAAACATTCTAATGCTGATGTAACAAATCACTACTGGCAATTGGTAGCAAAGGAGTTCTTGCAACGCTGGCTAGCAATTTTGATACGTGCCCAATGAAACTAGTCTTCTCTTGGTTAGAGTGATGCAGGTGCATTGTGAGATTTTTCCCCCCCTAGAATGGCTACTGAAATGGCACTGCACGCTGGAAAAGATGCTCTGCTGGTGTGTTGCCTGAGACACAACGTGATCGGAAGCTATTCTCAGACGGGGCCGTGCTCGAAACGGAAAATGTTAGCCTCAGCAGTCCTCTGCTTGGATTTCTAGTGGCTTTCAGCAACAACAACAAAAAAAAAATCAAGTTATGCCAATATAATTCTCCACATTGAGCATATCAAAGAAAATCAGCTTTGGTCCAAGTGGTATAAATTGTACTGTTTCAAACCATTTTACAAATTGTGAAATATGAACAGCCTAAATGTGGGCATTCTAAGTGCCATGAAATGGCTTCTGTGACATAACACGCAAGCAGCAGGCAGAGGGACAGGCTGTACTGCAGACACTGTTCAGAACGTTATATCTCTGACAACATTACAGCCTACGGGCCGTGAAAGTAGTGAAAAAATGCTCATCTTTCTAATTGAAAAATTTTCACAGTAAAGCTTCTGTTTTGCCCCGTATACTGGACATGTCAACAGAAACATAATGTCTGTCGAATTTAATTCCAGTGAACTTAATTCTTTCATTAAGTTTTCGTTTTAATAAAACAAGAGACAAGAGGCCATGCTCTCAATGTTGTTCAGTCATGCCAAAAGGCATTTTTGTGTAAAAGGTTATGGTTCCTCCTATAGAATATTTCTATCGCAGTTTTTTTTTTTTTGGTTCATACGCCTTTAATTGCATCAGCGCTGCGATTAATTAAATCAGAATTCAGCCACTGGGGATCTCAAGGCCTTCGGTCTTATTGAACGCTTTGTGTTGACTTGATCAAATTTTAATTGACGATTTGTCCTCACAAAGTCTAATTGGCTGCCTCCAGGGAATTACAGCAAACAAACCAGCAGGGCAATGCTGCAGAGTCATTGGTTTATGATCGTTTGTGATGAGATGGATGGGCCTTTGGTAGAAGCGTTGGTTGTTTTGTGATGGTTTGTAATTGTTGATGACGTGACAGCCCAAGCCAGACCTGCTGGAAAAAATGGTCATCTGCAGATGGTCGAGACCTAAAAATCCTTCAGCGTCCCTCCTTTCTCATTTAGCTCCTTATTTATTGTTATACAGACAGATAATGTTTGTGTTGGATAATGGTAGTCAATACCAATATGAAATACACTTGTAATTCTGTGCAGCAGCCAAAGCCAACCCCCCGCCCCCCGCGCGCTAAAGTAGCCTGAGGACCTCCGCTGAAATGCAGCGGTTGACCTTTGACCCCGTCCATCCGCCTCCCGCTACAGGCACTGCAGCGGCGAGTGAACTTGATCTAAATCATGATGTCATTCTATCATAGATCTGCACGAGTCGTTTATTACCACATGCATAATTCATGAGGGCAATGATCGCAGTATTACCAAGGGTGCATTCATTACCCAGACACGTTCTCTCTGAAAGAGCCTCTGGCTCAGAGGAAGGCCCTGTCCTATTTATGTGATTAGCTTCTCTCATTGGCAAGCTGATGGATTGGGGGGCGGGGCAGCTGGGGTGAGGGGGCTCTGATTGGACGGCTCAGGGATGTCACTCGGAATGTTCTGGAATGAAGGGGGTTTCGGGTAGTGTGCGACTTGAGGTTGTATGCGCCACTTGCCCGTGTTACTTATGAATCTTATAACCCCCAAAACAAGAGCGAAAATGACAATTGCAGAAGAGTGTGAGGAGTGTAGTCATTAATGTGTTGGTGTGAGAATGTATAGAGTCACTTCCCCATCTCTATGAGTCACTCTTGTTTACAGGTCATGCGCAGACTCATTTTCCTGCCCTTAAAGGAACTAATCTTCTCCTTCCCGTCGTTTCCGTAGGTGCGGGAGATACTGGGGCGGTGTTCCTGCCCCGCCCAGTTTCCCATGACGAAGGTGTCCGAGGGGAAGTACAAAGTGGGGGACTCCAGCGCCCTGATCTTCATCAGGGTGAGACCTCAGCGCCTCCTCCTCCTCCTCTCCTGCGTTCAGTCACTCATTCACTCTGCTGTTCACTCTCTCCTCCTCTCCTGCGTTCACTCACTCATTCACTCTGCTGTTCACTCACTCACTCTCTCCTCCTCTCCTGTGTTCACTCACTCATTCACTCTGCTGTTCACTCACTCACTCTCTCCCCCTCTCCTGCATTCACTCACTCATTCAGACTGCTGTTCACTCACTCACTCTCTCCTCCTCTCCTGTGTTCAGTCACTCATTAACACTGCTGTTCACTCACTCACTCTCTCCTCCTCTCCTGCGTTCAGTCACTCATTCACTCTGCCGTTCACTCACTCACTCACTCTGCCGTTCACTCACTCACTCACTCTGCCGTTCAGTCACTCACTCTCTCCCCCTCTCCTGTGTTCAGTCACTCATTCACACTGCTGTTCACTCACTCATTCACACTGCTGTTCACTCACTCATTCACACTGCCGTTCACTCACTCATTCACTCTGCTGTTCACTCTCTCCTCCTCTCCTGCGTTCAGTCACTCATTCACACTGCTGTTCACTCACTCACTCTCTCCTCCTCTCCTGCAGTCACTCACTCATTCACTCTGCCCTTCACTCCCTCACTCACTCTGCTGTTCACCCCCTCACCCCCTCACCCGGGTGAGTAGCGCTCTGACCTCAGAGAGGCTCTGCCGTCACGGGAGCGGAGCGGTACCTGATGCACGGCGGGGTGACGCAGCGCGCGGTTCTCATTGTTCCCGCGCGTTATCAGCCATCGTCTGCACTTCCCCCTCATGGAGTCCAGCGGGGAGGCCGTCCGCAGAAACGCTTTGTGTCACTTCCTGTCGGCCTCAGCCTCTTACGGTCTCGCTAATGTAGCCTGATCCCGATGCCCTTTCTGTGATCTTATCCAACGCGCGACGGGAACAGGAAGTCCACATCCGAGTCAGTGACATTCAGTTGTGGCAGTAGGGGGGCTGAGTTTAAATGGTGCACGTTTATGACATTTTACGTCCATATTGATCGTCGATCGTATCATTCCATTGAATTCAGTTGTATTTGTATAGCGCTATGTCACAATGGCGCTTTCCAGAGTGACAGGAGGACAAAAAGGAAGAGGGTAAAATGGCCGGGGTAGTTAAAGCAGAAAACTAGCTGTAAAAGCAGGAATCACTGAGCGCAGATGAGATGAGAGCGGCTGGAATATAAAATGGCTGCCCTGTTGGGCTGGATGCGGTAAGCCTGTGTGATGCTGGGGGGTCCGCTTTTTTACCCCCCCCCCCCCCCAGTCCCCCGTTCACTCAGGACGAGACTGATTGTGCATACCTCCATATCCCCATATCTCCACCACACCAGCCCAGACAAGATGGCCCCCCTTCGATCCAGAAGGAAAGTGGCTTCCTGACACACTCCTCTATTGATCCGCTGTAGCCGATAGCCTAGCCGACCGCGTCGAGAAATGTAGGCCGAGAAAGAAAGAAGAGATGGGGGGGAGGGGGGGGCACGGGGTCTGAAATGGAGGGGGGGGGGTGGTGGTATAGAGAAAATGACTTGGAGCGTCTTGTCTGTACAGCAAAGACCCCCTTTGTGCTACAGTAAAATAGAGATGCGGCCACCGTGTCAACAACCAGCCCCACTAATGGAATCTACCCGGTCAGGCGTCCACGCACCCAGCTGCGGCTTGTGCTGTCGGCAGCTTTAACCCCCCCCCCCCCCTCCGCGTTGTTAAAGCAGAGTGATCGCCTGCCGTTGCCATGACAATAGAGACATTTTTCCCCCTGCCCGCCGTCCTGTGCTCGTTCGGTGAGAGGCCCCCCCCAGGAGGAGCAGAGGAGCGACGCGGACCGCTAGCACAAAGAGGCTCCACCCGAACGCGCTAAGACACGGACAATGACCGGCGCCGGCAGGAGGTCCAAACGAGACCGGGCGTCCCGGTTTCTCTCGCCCCGACGCCCTGGGGGGGGCGCACATGTGGCACGGAGCGGGGGGGGGGGGTCTCTGCACCGGCCCGTTAGCAGACGCTAACCCCGCTAGCGCCGCAGAGAGGCACTTAAGCCGCGTAGCCCGAAGCGGCACCATTACACGGCCGAGCAAGCTAGCGCTCCACAAAACCCACAGCAGCTAAATATACACCTCCGCCACAGCCTGGAAACAGCAGGTCTGAGCACAGCACAGTGATGTGGGACCCGCTCTCCCTCCCTCTCTCTCTCTCTCTCTCTCTCTCTCTCTCTCTCTCTCCCTCCCCGCCCCCCCCTCCCCCTCACTGAAGCAGTGCCCCGGGAGGCGGGCTCCTCGAGGGGGGGGGGCGCGGGCGGGGTGTTGTTACCATGCTAATTCTCTGCTCTCTCTCTCTCTTCCTCCTGAAAGCAGAGGAAGCCAGCTGAGAGGAAAGAGGGCCTTTTAGATCCGTGTGGCTTTTCATTATTCCCTCTCTTTAATTGTGCGTTGGCATGGCGATGAGCAGCCCACATAGAGGCAGCAGCTGGGGTAATGCTGGAGAGTGTTTTTTTTTTTTTGGGGGGGGGTTGTGCTTATGTAACTCTGGGGCAGGGGGAAGGGATGAACAGGACAGCGTGGTGTCCGTTTAATTCGCCTCTTCTGTTCACTCTCTCTCTGGACGGTCACTGCGTCTTGCACTTTTACATTCATTTTATTTTTTCAGGATTTTGATCCTTTGGAGGTCTGTTGCCTGTTCATTTTTCACGTTTATGAATCTCACTCATGTTTATTAACTTTGAGTATTCATGCAGTGTGAGGTCTGTAAGTATTTGGACGGTGACTTTTGGACAGCAAATTCTAAAGAGCTGTAATTCCTATACTGTGTACTCCATATGAATTTAAATACTCAAATCAAAGTGCAGACTGTCAGCTTTAATTTGAGGGTACGTACATCCATATTGAGGGCACTGTGTGGGAATGACAGCCCTTTAAAATTGTGTCACTGTCCGAACACTTACAGAACTCACTGTATATGTGGCTCTTAAATGAAGATTTATGAGCCAATAAACCCTATCTAACCCAATTTAGCTTCGCCCCCCTCCCATAGCTCTCCCACACACTCCCATCCCAGATCAGAAGCCACGTGTTTGCATTACTGAGACTGGTTAGCGTGCTTATTGTTACAGTTACTGATACAGCAGACCTGGCTTTTGTGTGTGTCTGTGTGTTCTGGGTTGATGTGTGCCATACTGTGTGTACATGCTGTTTTTTAGTGTGTAGCTGTCAGGTGTGTGTGTCTGTATATGTCTGTGTGTATGTATAGTTCTGACAGTGTGTTTGTGTCTCTGTGTGTAGTTCTGACAGTGTGTTTGTGTCTCTGTGTGTAGTTCTGACAGTGTGTTTGTGTCTCTGTGTGTAGTTCTCACAGTGTGTGTCTGTGTGTTGTTCTGACAGTGTGTTTGTGTCTCTGTGTGTAGTTCTCACAGTGTGTTTGTGTCTCTGTGTGTAGTTCTCACAGTGTGTTTGTGTCTCTGTGTGTAGTTCTGAAGGTGTGTGTCTCTGTGTGTAGTTCTGAAGGTGTGTGTCTCTGTGTGTAGTTCTGAAGGTGTGTTGCTCTCTCCACAGGTACTTCGCACTCACGTGATGGTGCGTGTGGGCGGGGGCTGGGACACGCTGGAGCATTACCTGAATAAGCACGATCCCTGTCGCTGTTCTGCCTTCGGTGAGGTCACTTCCTGTGCGGTCACTTCCTGTGTTGCGGTCCTTCCCTTCCTGAAGCACACGCGGGTGTGGAACGTGTTCCGCCCTGCCGTCATCTTTCCATTATGTCACTTTTCACACCCTGCTGAGCACTTATGCTGGAAGACCAGCTGTTTTAAAGGGCTTTGTTATGACCCCTTTAAAGAGAGAATTGAATGAAATTCTTGTTTTAACCTATTTAAATGTGATAGAAGCTCTTATGCTAGAATTATCTGGAATTGGCTTTAACCATCTATTTTTACTGAGGATAAAAATTTTATATTTTATATATAAAGTTTAAATGTTAGCATCTAATCTTTGTGTAAACTCAGGCCTGCCACCCATATCTGGTTTTATTTAAAAAACATATGATTAATGTCTGTAAAATGATGATGGAAAGTATGGTCATGGGTGATTCATGTGGGGAACATTGGCCCACTGGGAGCTCGCAGTGCTCTGTGTGACCAATGCTGAATGTGTTACCAATAGTGTCACCAACCGATAGCCACGGTCATGACATGGGACGCCTCTCGCCCCAATGCATGCTGGGATAGGCTCCAGCACCCCCTGCGACCCTGACCGGCAGTAAGCGCGTTAGTTAAGGGGTGGACGGATGAATAATTTGGGGCGTTGTGATTGGTCACGCAGCTCACCGGCACCAGCAGTCCAAAGTGGGGGGGCAGGGCCCCCACAGCAAGTCCTCCAGCGCCCACTCGTCCCGCTCCACCAGCCCGGGCCCCCACTGGAGGAACGAGGGGGTCGCCCCGGCTCCCTACAAGACCCCCGACCGGCGCTCGCTGGAGCCCGCCCCCTCCGCCCCCCCGGCCGCCCGGCTGGCCCGCCCCCATCGCCCCTCCCTCCCCGTGGAGCTGGACGCCAACGCCCTGCCCGGCCGAGGCCACGCCCTGCTGCCACGCCCACCGCGGGACCGCTCCGAGCCACGGCACTTCACCCCTCTCAGGTGAGTGTGTGTGTGTGTGTGTGTGTGTGTGTGTGTGTGTGTGTGTGTGTGTGTGTGTGTGAGTGTGTGAGTGTGTGAGTGTGTGAGTGTGTGAGTGTGTGTGTGTGTGTGTCTGTGTGAGTGTGTCTGTGTGAGTGTGAGTGTGTGTGTGTGTGTGTGTGTGTGTGAGTGTGTGTGTGTGTGTGTCTGTGTGAGTGTGTCTGTATGAGTGTGAGTGTGTGTGTGTGTGTGTGTGTGTGTGTGTGTGTGAGTGTGTGTGAGTGTGTGTGAGTGTGTGTGAGTGTGTGTGTGTGTGTGAGTGTGTGTGTGAGTGTGTGTGTGTGTTCTGTGTATGTGTATGTGTGAGTGTGTATGTGTGTGTGTGTGAGTGTGTGTGTTTGTGCGTATGTCTGTCTGTGTGAGTGTGTATGTATGTATGTATGTGTGTGCGTGTGTGCGTGTGTGAGTGTGTGAGTGTGTGAGTGTGTGAGTGTGTGAGAGTGTGAGAGTGTGTGTCTCTGCCTGTCTGTGTGTGTGTGAGTGTGAGTGTGAGTGTGAGTGTGAGTGTGAGTGTGAGTGTGAGTGTCTGCCGCTTGACAGTAACTCTGGGTTCTGTGTCTAAGAATCTGCTGCAGTTTTTCTCTTGAGTGTAGTTTATCCACAGATTACACGACCACACACACTGCACCTACAGACTCCTCCCCCTGCTCCAGAAAGTATTGCCTTTGGCAGAGACGCAGTGCATGCTGGGTATCTGTGATTGGAGCCATCAGCCTGCGATTGATCTGTCCCCACCCCCACCCTGCTGGGAAGTGTGTGTGTGTGTGTGTGTGTGTGTGTGTGTGTGTGTGTGTGTGTGTGTGTGTGTGTGTGTGAGTGTGAGTGTGTGTGTGTGTGTGTGTGTGAGTGTGTGTGTGTGAGTGTGAGTGTGAGTGTGAGTGTGAGTGTGAGTGTGAGTGTGAGTGTGAGTGTGAGTGTGAGTGAGTGTGTGTGTGTGTGTGTGTGTGTGATCACCCCTTTTACTCACTCACTCACACACATATTAACACACCTGCACACATGTGGACACTAATACACACAAACACAAGCACACACATATACACATGCACACATACATGCACATGCACACATTCCGGTGCACACGCTAGCACAAATATACATGCACACACACACACACACGCCTAGAGCCGAACCTGCAAATACAGGCACAAACACACACACACAAACACACACACATATATATTTTAACAGGGCGTTGCTGCAAAAGAGCATGCATGCTCAGTGAACTTACCCTGTATAAATAAAGATAAATAAATATATGCTCACGCACATATACATATACATACACAGACACACACACCTAGAGCTACACATGCAAATACAGGCACAAACACACACACATATATATATTTTAACAGGGCGTTGCTGCAAAAGAGCATGCATGCTCAGTCAACTTACCCTGTATAAATAAAGATAAATAAATATACATACACGGACACACACACAGGCGCACACACACACACACACACACACACAAACACAGACACACACACACACACACACACACACACACACACACTCACACACTCACACAGACATGGCAGATTGCTGCAGGCAGCTTTCTCTAATCCCAGGTGACATTGCCGGCACATGTACACGTCAGCCTGGGGCCCACACTGCCCTCTTGTGGCACAGCCGTGCAACTGCACCCTAAAAGACCTGGCGCAAACCACACTGCTCTCCAACCAGCCAGTGAAAACACTAATGACCCAGCTGGGGTTGCCTTTCAGTGCTGCGGTTATTCTGTCTCTACAGGGTGCTGAGCTGATGGTCTGAATTAGGGTTGAAGGCCCGTCGGAAACCTCATTCCTCGTGGCCCTTGCGTTCCCCTCTGTAGCGTTGCTTCAGAGCCATCTCTCTTGGCCTACTTCATGCTAATCCATTAGGCCTTCCGCAGTGGTGCGGCTCAGCTGTTATTAAGGCAGAGCGCGGAGCCTGATTGAGTGGCAGCACCTCAGCTGCGAGTGTTTGGGAAGGGCATTGTCTGGATCCATTAAGAGCGGCCAGCTCATTCTCCCTGGCTGCGGGCCAGAGAGTGCCTCAGCTTCCGGAGTCGGAGTGTTTAACGGGGCCCGGACTGCAGGGCGGGGGGCGGAGGGCCCCTGTTTGGGGTTAACCGTTTCACCCCCCGCCCCGGCGCCCCGCCCCGCGCCCCGCTGCCCCGCCCCGCCCCGGGCCCGCCCTGCGCCCCCCCACGCCCCCCTGCCCCGCCCCGCCCGAGGTGCCGCGCCGGGATTAGCCGTGCTAATCGGGAGCTCCTCGCTCTGACGCATCAGGAGGCGTCTGGGCCGCCGAGGGCTAAGATGGCCGCCCTCAGGCAGCTGTTGGCCCTGCTTTCCTCCCTTAACCCCGCAGAGGGAGGAGGTTTACTGGAGTATTTCTGGTGTCCCAGCAACTCCGTTGCTCGCTTTCGGTGACCAGTAGCGATTGGCTGCGTTCACGCTGCAGCGAAACACGTTGGGCACCGGAGTGCTTAATGCGGTTACGTTCACACACGGTTCGGTCGTGAAACAGGGTGACAACTGTACAGCTTCTACAACAGAAGGCGCGACCTGAAAACTTCAGGCTTGACTACCGACTTTGAGCACGGATGTGGTCGGTCTGATCAGTGTGTCCTGGAACCGCCCTGTGCAACTAGTCTTATGTCACGCAATTCATTGTTTGTTTTAATTCTACACAAAGTCAGTCAGTTGAAACACGCAAATTCATAAGAACTAACAATGTATGACATCTCTCTCTGTCGGCTGTGATTTGGTCACGCGGATAAACGGACAAACATTTTTATATTTCAAATGAATGACTTTCTAAAGATGTTATGCGAGTCGTCGTATCGCGCTGAGCTACGACGGTTACGGCGATATTCGCAGCGAGGCGGTGTGTTCACAGACACGGGAACGGCGTGTTTACACACGCCGCCAGCAGGTCTGGCTGGGTCAGGGGGGTTTACGGGGGCAGGTGGGCGTTCGGGGGCAGGTGAAGGCGTTAATCCCGCTCTTTCCCGGCCCTGATCCCCGTAATCACTCCCGGGAGCACACTGAGCGCGTGCGGACCTGTAACTGGGTCGGTCGCCGTGGAATCCTTCTTCCACAGGCTTACTGGGAGAGGGGGGGGGGGGGGGGGGGGGCGCCGCTGACGCTGCCACGGAGACGCAGGTCAGAGGTCATCCCGGGGATTGAGAGGAGGTGGTGGTGTTGAGCAGGGATGGGGTTTCAGATCTTGTGTCAGGCGTGTTCTGTGATGTCAGGATAGTGGCGATCTGACAGTCTCTCCCACTCTCTCTGTCTCTCTGTCCCTCTCTCTCCCTCTCTCTCTGTCTCTGTCTCTCTGTCTCTCTTTCCCCCTCTCTCTCTCCCTCTCTCTCCCTCTCTCTCTCTCTTTCTGTCTCTCACTCTCTCTGTCTCTCTCGCTCTCTGTCTCTCTGTCTGACTGTCCCTCTCCCTCCCTCTCTCTCTTTCCCCCTCTCTCTCCCTCTCTCTCTCTCTTTCTGTCTCTCACTCTCTGTCTGACTGTCCCTCTCTCTCCCACGCTCTCCCTCTCTCTCTGTCTCCCTCCCTCTCTCTGTCATTCTCTGTCTCTCTCTCTCTGTCTCTGTCTCTCTCTGTCTCTCTTTCCCCCTCTCTCTCTTTCTGTCTTGTTTGGTTACTGCGGGAGACTTTTACAAGCAAGATTTTTATCCTTGGTTTCCCATACGAGCATAAACCAAGAGCAAAGTATCGGCTCGTAAATTCCATTTTGGGAGAAGCAGAAATGGCAGTTTATACAAGTGGGGACAAAGACGATTGGTGGAGGGGATGGGTGAGGTGGTTGTTATCGGGGTATGACAGGGTCAGAGTAATGGCTCTTATGTTCTGCGGCAGGAGGTGAGCTTTCTTTTGCACACGGAATAGGGTGAAGGAATGGAATCCATTTTCCTTCTTCAATAAATATTTGTGGTTTTTGTGATTTGTTATTGTCCCTTTTTTATTTGTGTGATGTCATTGGTATGTTGAGAGTGTAAATAAAGAATGTTTAAAAATGTTAAATTCTCCCTTCCTCCACCTCTCTCCATCTTTCTCTTTTTTCTCTCTCTCTCTTCTCTCTCTCACTCATTCTCTCTCTCTTTTCTCTTCTCACTCTCACTCTTTCTCTCTCTCTCCCTCTCCCTCTCTCTCTCTCTCTCTCTCTCTCTCTCTCTCAGGACCAGAGACTCGCTGCCCCTGGCCCGCAGACTCTCGGGGGACAGTGACTCCTCCACCTGCTCCTCTAAGGGGGGCTGTGGGGGTATGGGAGGGCGGGCGTCTTTGGGGGGGCCCCGGCGCCCGGGGGGGGAGGAGGTGGTGCTCCTGGTGAACCGGCGGGAGGGGAAGCACGTGATCGAGCGGCCCAAAGAGGGGGGCCCCATCCCGCCGCTGCGGCCCCTCCAGAACCGCGCCCGCAGCCACTCCCGCGAGCGCCCCGCCCCCCCGGCCCTGAAGCCCAGCCCGCCGCAGGGGGCCCCCGAGGGGGGCCGGACGGGCCGGCTGGACAGGGGCCGGTCTCTGGGGCCCGAGGGCCACAGGCTGCAGGCCCCCCGCTCACACAGCCAGGGCAAGCTGCTGGGCCGGGGCAGGGCGGGGGACGGCAGCCTGGGGCCCCCACCCCAAATACGGGAGCCTCAGCCCCCCCACAAGGACCGGGGCGAGGATCCACGGGCCAAGCAAGCGGCCCCCGGGGGCTTCTCCAAGCGACAGAGCGGCTCGCCCGCTAAAGGGGGTCCCGGCGGCAGCCCCAGTAAGAAGGGCGGAGCCTCCCCCCGGCCCCCGCCGCCCCGCTCCCCGTCGGGGGGGAAGGGCCGCCTCCTCCCCCCGGTGTCCCAGGGGGGCCGCCGCTCCCCGCACTCCACCCCCCGCCCCGGCCCCCACCACGCCCCCCGCTCCCCGCGGGCCTCCCGCGGCCTCCGAGCCTCCGGCCACGCCCGGGCGGGGAGGGCGGAGCCGGAGAGGCAGGAGGCGGAGCCACAGCAGGAGGGGCGGGGCTACAGCCACCTGTTCCCCAGTCTGGACCCGCAGAAGGAGCAGGACCTGTACCGCAGCTTCGAGGCGGAGTTCCTGGCCAACACCCAGCTCTCTCCGGGGGGTTCCGGCAGGGGGAGCGGGGACAAGGACCTGGCAACCCTGCAGCTGCATGTCACCCAGCAACAGCAGCAGCAGCACCAGCAGGCGCAGGCATTGGCCGCCCTGCAGCTCCACCCCCCGGGGGACCCTAACGTCACAGACTCCGCCTACTCCTCCTCCAGCTCCTCCACCTCCTCCATCACTGTGGGCGGCAAGGTGGGGGCTCTGCCCGACCTCCGCAAACACCCCGCCAACCCGCTGCCCTGCCCCCTGGAGAAGGTGGGGGTCCTGGAGAACAGCCGGGCCCTGGAGGGCTGGGGGGGCCGCGGCGGGGGCAGGCACGGCAAGCTGCCCGCCCTCTCCGGCTCCCTGGAGGACGCCGAGCTCCTCACCTCCCTCAGCAACCTGAGAGACGTGGAGCTGGAGGGCGTCAGGGGGGGCCGCCGGGCCCAGCCCCGGGACGCCCAGATGGACGGGAGGGAGGGGCGTCTGGACTGGGCCGAGGGGGCGGGACACCCGGAAAGCGAACCGGGCTTCCTGTTCGGCCTGAGCGACGACGACCCGGACGACGACCTCCCGCCCCCGGAGCTGTGCCCCTCGCCCCTGCCCCTGCCCCCGTCCGAGGACTGCTCCTTCCAGGACTCCTCCAGCGAGAGCTCGTCCATGTGCGTGAGCCTGAGCGAGCCGCGCTCCGGGGAGCCCTCCCCGCCCCCGCCGCCCGCCAACGGGGACGCGGGAGGAGGAGGGGTGGTCCTCCGGCCCAAGAAGGGCCTGAAGAAGCCTGACCGCGTGCCCTCCATCTACAAACTCAAACTGCGGCCCCGGATCCGCCCGCGCACCGACAACCGGCCCGAGAACAGCCCGTCGCGGATCCCCACGCCCGTCAGCTACAAGGACCAGCAGCAGCAGCTCGCTGGCATCGGCCCCGCCCACACCCCGCCCCGCTCCCCGCAGGTGTCCCGGGCCAACGGGCACACCCACTCACGCAAGGCCATGCACCAGGCCCTGGCGGACCTGGTGGACCCCCCCGGCCGCGCCCCGGGCCTGAGAGACTGCTCCTCCTCCCTGGAGTCCGGGAGCCTGGACGACGAGGCCTGGATGTAGCACAAAACGGCCGCCCCGTCCGTCTGCGAACCGCCGCGTCTCGCGACCAGGTCGCGAAGTCTCTCGTGTTCCCTTTGCCTGGCGTCTCCAGGCTCTTTTTCCTTCTCTGGTGTCGGGGAACGCTCAAGAGAAGAGGAGGGACGCCATCACAAGGAGAGGAAGCTTTTTTCCCCAAGGTAATTACTCGCTGAGGGTGGCTATTTGAGGAGGGATGGACGAGGAGAGATCAGCGCCTCGCTCTGTTGTCGAGAGGCGGTGGAACGCTGGCAGGCCCTCAAAGCCAGGAGGCCAAGACTGAAAGACTGAAACTGTTGAAGACGAGCATGTAGAGAAGTCTTTTCCGGTTCCTGACTCACATTCCCACTGGACTCCCAGTTTGTCATCGAATCCCATAGATGACAGACTCCATGATCTTCTGCTTAACATTCCAGGCTGAATTAATTTATTACCAAAGGACTGAGCCCTACTGTTCATATTCTTGACAATGGGGGGGACTATATTTGATGTTCTCGTCATGTTCAGTGGGACTGAGGCATTGGGGGGAAGGGACGGGGGCCATGTTGGGTGTGAGGTCACAGCCCAAGTGAATGTTGACTGCAAGGTGTTGTCTTGGAAGCCATTGCCCCCTGTTCTAAGATGGAGCAAGTTCTCCATCGCCGACACTACTGAAGGGCTTGAGGAATCAGGAAGTTCCTGGAGCTCTGATGGGGGAGGGGAGTAGGTTGTCTCTATATGTGCACGAATAGCAGATGGCTCTACCCTGCCTGTTTTGGCACAGCTTCCCCATAGTGAAGCGACCTTCTGTATCTCATCGCCATAGGAACACTATTACATCACACACACACTGATCCCTCAGCCTATCAGCTGTGGAGTCAGCCACTCTCCTGGGTGGAGCACTGCGTTTGAGAAGGAGGTAAAAACTAAGAGATTAGATGAGGTGTCTCTTACTGTTCGTCAATACATCCGCTCTGTGATCCACCTGCTCTGGGTTCGAGGATACGGGTCAGCAAACCACGTGGCCACAGGCCTCGTCTGTACTCACCACATAGACAGCTGCACTCGCGATACTGTATCTGAACAGCTATTTGACCCTATAGGCCTGGGCTGCCCAACCCTGTTCCTGGGGGTCTACTGTACTGTAGGCTTTCACTCCGACCCTAACATAGCGTGCCTCACCTAACGGCCTGAGGTCGTGTTGATGGTCGATCTCCAGGAGTCGGGTTGGGCTGCACTACGGATGAAACACTACGTATTCTGTGTGCACTACTACCTGTAACACTCCGCTAATCCAGAGCACCTTGTATCTCAGTCATTCCTTCAGTCCTGGTTCTGGAACATTCCGGTCCTTCGGTGTCTGTCGGCAGTTGCACATTGTTCCCTGCGGTCGTCCGCGGAGAATATTTGACATTACTTTGTGTCAATACCATTTAAGAATGCTTTTAATTTTTTTGTTGTCCTAATTTTATTTTAATTTTTTTTAAACATTTATTATTATTCTTTCTGTTTTAAATGCAGTGTTACTGAGGTATGTGGTCAAACCGGTGACAGAGTAAAAAAAAAATAAGTCATTCAAAACACTGAAAGGTTCTTCCAACGATCCATTTTCTTTTTCCGGCTTTCCTGAACATATCCCGGGCCCTTTCCATTACTTATTAGCTGCTGGTCTCACCAGAGACCGATATTAAATCGGACAATGTTGTGTATATAACTTGAATATAAAACGTGTGTGTATATATGCTGTAAGTTTCAGTGTGTTAACGCTGCCTGAGCTATGCAAAACTGCTGTTTAAACGGTTGCCTTGACAATTCCCTTTGCCTTAAAGAGTGTGCGTGCGTGTCGGTTGGTGGGGTGCATGTCGAACGATGGTGTGCTCCAAAAAAATGCTCACAAAAAACGGACAGCTCTCGCACAGAGTCCGGGTAGAACTGCGTCTGAGCCCTGCGAGTGAATGTGAACTGTGCCCAGAATGGCTAATCCCACATGACAGAAACATGCATGCAAGAATAGGCACTCGCAAGCATAACTTGGTGCATAATTATATATATATAACATTTAATCGAATGCTTGCCGATGTACTGCAGTTGATGACAGATCGGCGCCAGAACCATCTCGAATGGGCGGAACGCTGCATCAGCCTCTAGACGGACAGAATGTGCTTGGCCTCATTAACATAGAGTCATGGACACTGCAGATGGTGGACACACGCAAAACAAGATGTCAACACCGCGAGGTCAGAAACGAGAAAAACGCACCCGTCAGTCAGTCAGTCTGCGGCCTGACCTCGGCTAAAAGTTGAGTTGCACGACTGTACACACGGTAATTTAATTAAAACCGCATAGTAATCATCTGTAGCTGCCTGCAGTCTTGTGCCGCCCGTGACAGCTCAGCAGTGCGAGACGAGCGACTGAGGCTCCACACTGCCACCTAGTGGCGGTGTACAGAATTTCAACAGTAATGGCTTTTACTTTCACTATCAAATTAGTTTTATTTTCTGTCAAGGAAGGAATTCCCCCCCTGGTTTCCTGCAGTCGTGTCAGTCATCAGATCATCTGTGGGAATAGAGTGGCAGCATGATAACCCAGTATTATGCTGCTGGTTGAGTGTTTGATTAACGGATAAATAGACCTTGTCATCAGCACGGTGTCTCTGGTGCAGATGTCTTTGTGAGCCAGTCGAGACCCCCCCCCTCCCCCCGATTGACAGAGCTTGTAGCTTCAGTGGGGGGGAGGGGGGGGGGGGGGGTGTGAGCACTTTAATGGAGAGGAGCCTGCTTGTCAAACTGCCACGCCGTCTGGCCTTTGCCATGGGAGCGCTGGATGTGTCTGTCGCCAGAACTCTTTCAAAGGGACCCTCCTCTGTGTGGGGCCGGTGGAGCTCCAAGCACTTCAGGGCGGTTCCGTTCCCTTGTCGAATGCCTGTCGCGTGAGTGCGGCCGGTGCGCGCCATAACCCGGAGAATGTTAGTGGAATGAAAGAAAGACGACGTTGGGTGGGTTTTTATTTATTTATTTATACATTTTAAGTCTCATTGAGCGTACGTGACTGCTGTGGCTCAAGGTGAAGGTGCATGGGGGGGATGTAATTAAAGACGGTGAAAGGGTTCTGAGTGAATGTGGGTAAATACTCCTACTGTGGGGACTGTGGAGAAGCTGGTAACCTTATTGGTCTCTCTAGTGTGTGTATATATAGTGATATCCTTGCTTGAATTTGTTTCGGAAAAGGCTCAAGGAACATATACACTCAATTGTAGGAAATTGTAACTCCAGTTTTAGTATTGGTACACTAAAGTCTTTTTGGAGTGTTATTCTCACTTGTTTCTTCTTGTTGAAAGGCTTTGGTTGCAAAAAATCGCACACTTTTATGTTTCCATATGTTGCCACAAATGTTTCCACTAGGTGGCTCTGTCTCACCAGAACATGCGAGTCTGTGTACCGTTTGTGAAACGGCTCAAATATCCAGGTCAATTTCAGGTTAAGATATTTAATTGGTCTGTACACTCTTATTCTGAGTGGTTTTCACGGCTTTTAGTTTTCATATTTTATCTATTTATGAAGCCTGAGGGTATATCAGCAGGGTCTCGCACGAGATTTTAACCTTCCAGGCTTTTAGTATTGTCAGTCATCCTTATGTCCTTCCTCACAGAAGAGCCCAAATGTGTTAATACTGACCCCTCAGGGGGTCTTCCCCTCTGACTATGTTAATACTGACCCCTCATGGGGTCTTCCCCTCTGACTGTGTTAATACTGACCCCTAAGGGGGTCTTCCCCTCTGACTGTGTTAATACTGACCCCTCAGGGGGTCTTCCCCTCTGACTGTGTTAATACTGACCCCTCTGACTGTGTTAATACTGACCCCTAAGGGGGTCTTCCCCTCTGACTGTGTTAATACTGACCCCTCAGGGGGTCTTCCCCTCTGACTGTGTTAATACTGACCCCTCTGACTGTGTTAATACTGACCCCTCAGGGGGTCTTCCCCTCTGACTATGTTAATACTGACCCCTCATGGGGTCTTCCCCTCTGACTGTGTTAATACTGACCCCTAAGGGGGTCTTCCCCTCTGACTGTGTTAATACTGACCCCTCAGGTGGTCTTCCCCTCTGAATATGTTAATACTGACCCCTCAGGGGGTCTTCCCCTCTGACTGTGTTAATACTGACCCCTCTGACTGTGTTAATACTGACCCCTAAGGGGGTCTTCCCCTCTGACTGTGTTAATACTGACCCCTCAGGGGGTCTTCCCTTCTGACTGTGTTAATACTGACCCCTCTGACTGTGTTAATACTGACCCCTCTGACTGTGTTAATACTGACCCCTAAGGGGGTCTTCCCCTCTGACTGTACTCTAACCCGCATCAATCGTCTTCCAATTTTAAAACCTTTTTTTTTTTCCTTTTTAACTATGTTTGTTTTAATAAACCTATTGTATGCTCAAATTCTGTCTGTTCATTTGGAATGTACAGCATGCAAGGTGTTGCCAGTTGTGCGGTCACAACCAACAAATTTTAAGACTTTAATGTACCTTTCAGTGAAAGAAGACCAGGTGGAGGCACGGACGTGTCAATTTGACATTAAGCTTCTCGTTGCTGTTTTTTGATGGTATGATAGCTATGATCTCTACTTCCATAATATTGCCCAGGACTGCCAGCTTAATCATGCCATGGTGACAATGGTGGGAGGAATCTGATTGCTCAAAAAAATGTCTGTGCATTTGACTTTTAGGTTATTTGTGATGTATGTGTTTGCTGGCCTTAATCACTCAGTTTAGGCAGTGTATCTTTCAAGGTGCTTTGACAATTATATAATTTATAAGTAGCACTATGGAAAGACCAAGATGTTACTGTTCCTTCTATTGCTGTTTATTTTGTCATTGTAATAAACGTCTTCTCCCATTCTGTGTCTAGAGAAAATTATTTGAAAAATAACTGCACATACCTATATTTTTTTTCATATAGCCTAGTAGGAGTGAGCATAGAATGGCTTCTGTTTTGCTGAATTGGTTTCCTCCTCAAAATAAAATAAAAACATTTTTAAGTGAAGAGGATGAAATCATGACCGTGACTAGTTTCAACACGTTTGATTTTTTTCTTCAAAATGTGAAAGGTTTGTTAACCATTTTCAAAATATATTCAGGTGATCTCTATAAAAATAAATACATTTACTTGTACATCAGTAAAGTAATGTCATAATTTATGAAAAAAATATGTGGTCCAATATTCAATGTAAGGTGGAGATAACGTTACAGGTGCCTGCCCAGTTGCTTTCGGCCAGGAAGGGAGCCGTTCGATGTTCTGTACTAGCTATGACATTTCATACTTGGGCATAGACATTGTAACACCAGATTTATCACATTCTTGTTGAGTGAGTTTTCCAGGGCTCTCCATATACCAGAAGGTAAGGCACCATTGCACAAATAAATGTCTCATGGGAGTGGGGGAGTTACCTACCTTGCTGATTGCGGAAGTTATCATGTAGCCGGAAGTTGGGAGCAGATGATCATAAGTGGGAGGGAACGAAGGCCGTAGCGATTCAAGTCCATACTTCACTGAAACGGTATTGCTGTTGATTTCTTTTATCAATTTACATTTTTAATGAATTGGTAGTTTGCTATAACCATTTACAGTATTAATGCTCGGTTTTACTTTTTTTGAAGGAAATTGGCCAATGCACTCGTCGGTTTAACTGTCCAATTGTTTAGTTGCGCTAAGCTACTGTAAGTTGCATTTCGGTTCGACAGAGAAGGTCACGTCTTAGCATGGCTAACTAGCTAGTTAGATATAAGGTTATCTCCAATCAAAAAGATTACCTAGCTAGTCCAGTAGCGTGTTATGTAGCACTCGTTAGCTGGCGTTATCTACGTTTCTCTCGCACCGCTTTCGTTTTATCAGCAGGTTCATTCATTTCCGAGTTCGTGTAAGTAGCGTGCTTCGCTGTGTAGTACTGCTTAGCTCATAGCCACAGTAGCTATCAAGATAACGTTGCGTTAGCATTATGTCAGCTAGTCTATATGGAATCGTATAATCGCTAGCTACCTAGCTAGCTCGAGTAAATGTGAGTAACTAACGTTAGCTAGTAGAGCTAGTTGGTTAAGATGGGCTATCGGGATGTTCCATTCGCTGCCCAAGGTTCGCGGCTACCTAGCTCGATGCATATTAGAGCTAACTTGTTTGCTGTGTTGTTGCTGCTAGCGTAGGTAACGTTAGTGGAACTAAATGTGGGCTACTAGCTAGCTAATATAGCTACGAATCTATGCAAGCTAAATGTCAGTCGGCAAAATTAATGACCTACCTACCTAGCTAGCATAACTTGTAAACATTAGCTAGCTAATATTAACAGTTAACTAGCCCGTGCTATCGCAAGTTGGGAGACATAGCTTACAAATACCGATGGTAGATGTTTTGTTTTACTCGTAATTCAGTAACGTGAGCTAATGGTGGCCATGACAGCTGTAAATTAATCTGACTAACGCTATATAAATCAGCCCTTTAAATTAAACACTCTGGGTCAAACACATTCGCACTAACGTTAGTTAACGCTTGTAGACTTTCGACTGTAACATTTCAGAGCATTGACCTAACGTTATACTGTTGACTGTAAACCATTTGGATGACGTTAATTATTCATTACGGTGTAATGATAGTTTGTGTTGACGTGTTAAGGGGAGAGGAGTCAGTAAACGGCTAACGTTAGCTAGCGCTATCTACCCAGTGCCGACAGCTTCTTGGTAACGTTAGATAGTCAGCCAACAGTCAGTGGAAATGGTCGAAAGATAACGCTAACTTGCATGATATGGGTGCACCACGTTCAGAAAGTGACCACGATTTCCTACCTGACATGACTTATTATAGTGAACTAACCAACGAATAATCTGACCGGTACTCTTGATTTCCACCTCACGCGTTGTTTGAAAAATGTATTTAAGCGCTGCAGTAACCACAAAATGGGTAAAGTTGTGATAAGGCTAATTGATTTGTCAAATTACCAGTAACCAAACAGTTGAAATACTTTCTTTTTTTTTTTTTTACATTTGATTATATAGGCCTGTGAAAATTGACATGTCATAATTTTGGCGAACTATAAATAAGCTTGTTCATCTTGGTCCAGGTAGCGCTCACCTAGTGAGTAACTCCAGAACCTGAAAGATTTAAGCGTCAGTCTGCAAATGTGAAATATTGCGGGGACATGATGGCATTCCAGTTTTCACAGTTATGCTCTAATGCCTGTATACCGCCCTGGTTATGAACTGGCTAAAAATCTGGGAGATTGTGATGCTGTCAAATAATCACCGGAGCTGAAGGAAGCGAAGTTAAAGGAGCTGCAAATAATTTTGCCAAGTTTGGGACCAGAGTAAGATTCGGTTGAAGTGAAAACTTTTCCTCAGAATACTGTTGGTAGGCCAACGCAAACCCGTTTAACCAGACTTGTTTGGGCATAAACAGTTTCCCTTCCTTTTTTTTTTGTGTGCGTCCAAGTGCTATTCTGGTTTCCCTGCTGGGCACTTAATGTACTCTGCCAGTTTCACGTGCATTAAGCAGCATGACGAGCAGTCTGCGCTACAGTGAGGCTGAGTGCATCTTTATTTCTCCGAGCAGGATATCACCTGCAGAGGGCCGCTAGGCTAATACTTTACTCCCTAGAAAGTACAGCTCGAGGTTAGTACATTTGTTTCTGATGAGTTTTTTTTTTTCCTCTGTGTTTTCAGAAAGTTGCGCAAACTGCGTTTTAACGACGGCTGTTTACTGGGGCACTGCACTGCCTCCTAGGCTTGTATTGGAGCGATATTAGAGCGATATTGGAGAGTTCTGTGACAGTGCCCTCAGCGGGAGCGTGTAACAACTGCTCGGAATTCCGTTCCTCTATTAGCGGGGCGTCGTGTGGGAAGCAGTGCGGAAAATGCACTTTTAATGCCGTACAGTAGAAGCTACAAAACAACGAACCTGTATGTAACTCGACCTAGGAAACCGAGAGGGAATCTTCAGAGGAACAAACCCGCATGTCACTTGGCCTAGAAACGGGAGGGAGGGAGGGAGAGCGAGAGAGGGAATGTCTGCCCATTTCCTGTGCCTTGTCTTCCTCACCTGGCCTGAGGTCGAGTGGTTTCTTGGTTATTAACTCTGTTCTCTCCACTCCAAACCTGCCGTGTTGCCATTCTGTGTCCTGCGCTATAGACATGGGAAGACCTCATGCAAAGAGGCGATTTATCGACCCTGGAATTCAAAAACAGGAAACTGTGAGAGCTTTGCACTGCAGGTCTGGTGCCAGAGGTTAAGCTGAGTGGCGTAAGTCATGCAGCCTCTTGGGAGATGTCTTCCGAAGCCTTTTTTTTTTTTCTTTTCCCCTCTTCAGTTGTGCGATGAGTTTTTTTGCTGTGTGTTTCGTTTTCTGTCATTATCTCTTGGTAAACAGCCGGCCAGTTTTAAGGGACCGGGGAACATTTCCTCTCCTCCTTCCTGCATCACTCTGCTGAAATTTTTCTCTCCCCTCAGCACATTTTCGCTCTCCCTCTCCTCCGGAGGTGCCCTGAGTTTTCTGGCACGTCTTCACCCGCTCCCTCTCTTCTCACCCGCAGGAGAACTGAAGCCTCACCGCCAAGATGACGGACTCCAAATATTTCACCACCACCAAGAAAGGTCTGATGCAAACTCAGGACAGCCCTGTCCAACTGCTTGCTATAGTTATCTTTCAGTGTTGACATTTTGCTGCATGGAATCCAGTGTTTTTAAGTAGAAGTTAGGCTGGGGGTATATCCCAAAGCAGGATTGCTGAGTTAGCCTGATAAGTTCACCAAGTACAACTGGAACATGGACTGAAGGGAGAACGGCTCTTCTCCGGGTTTTACTCTGAACTCATCGAGCTAACTCTCTAATCCTGCTTTGTAATAAACCCCCCCAGGTAAATATTTGATATTGTCTTCAGATGTTATAGATAAAATGGGGGTTCTTGCATTCAATTTGCACAGAGCTGGTAGTTCAAGGTTGGTGTCGCTTGGAAAAGACATTTGAAGAAATGTGAAACCACCTTCTCCATAGTTTTATACTCTTCATCCAATATTTCTATTTATCTCCAGTACAGGCTGGTAACAGTGTGCAGTGTGCAGTGTGCTGTCTTTGAACCTTAAGCTGCTGAACGCTGGAAGTGATCGCGCCTTGTTTAAGTCCTATCAGGACGTGGGCCATACGTCACACTGCTGAGAAGATGAATGCTCAGCAGGAAATGTAATAAAAACCGGGGGACGTTTATTTGTACGAATGGGCGAGATCGTGCCGCTCGTTAATCCCCAGCGCAGAGCTGCGGTGTGTGAGCGGGCCTCTCTCTCGCCGGTCCGTCACCTGCGGCAGGTGAGCCTGGAGGATCTCGGCCTGTCGCTTAATGAGCTTAGAGAGCTTTGTCTCTCCGGGTCCCGCCTGCTGTTGTTTTGGCCACCGGCGCTGCTTCACTAAGCTCTCCCCTTCCAACAAAAGTCTCCGCAGGAAGAAATTGTGTTCATTCACGAGCTGTCACGCCGTGTTTTTGTTCAGGGCGATGGCTGACGTTGGTTCTGTCAACACGCAATTACTCTATTTTGAGCAAAGGCCGTGTGTGCGTGTGTGTGTGTGTGTGCGTGTGTGCTTGTTTGTGTTTGTTTGCGTGCGTGTGCGTGTGCGTGTGCGCGTGTGCGCGTGTGCGCGTGTGTGCGTGCGTGCGTGCGTGCGTGCGTGCGTGTGTGCGTGCGTGCGTGTGTGCGTGCGTGTGTGCGTGCGTGCGTGTGTGCGTGCGTGTGTGTGTGCGTGTGTGTGTGTGTGCGTGTGTGTGTGCGTGTGTGTGTGCGTGCGTGTGTGTGTGCGTGTGTGCGTGCGCGTGTGTGTGCGTCGGTCTGTTTGCGATAAATGATCTTACCAGGAGTTCGTGGCTGAAGCTCACACAAGGCCAGTCGGATAAATGTTTATATTTTCACACTCAGCCAAGCTCAGCTTAAGCCAGTGTCAGACACATCCATAAAGTCGGCTAGATGGATTACTTCCTTGAGGGTTTTATTTATTTATTTTTGCTGTTACTGTTATTGACTCCACTCGCGGTTAAAACGGCACAGCACTTGCCCTCGTTCCAAAAGAGAGCGGAAACCAAACTGCCGTTTTCGTTTGAATCTGGGCGGAACAGGGTCTCTCTGTAGATCACAAGGTCTCACGGCCCGATCTTGTCGTTGTCAGGGGAGATCTTCGAGCTGAAGGCGGAGCTCAACAGCGATAAGAAGGAGAAGAAGAAGGAGGCGGTGAAGAAGGTCATCGCCTCCATGACCGTGGGCAAGGACGTGAGGTGAGCTCCCCGGGGCGGTGATGTCACACCTACCGAACGTCGCCATGGTTACTAACAGTCCCGTTTCAGCACGGAAAATCCATGTTTTATCTTAAAACGGTTTTGCCTGTACAGGACGGCCGCTCCCCCTGCATAGCGCTTTAGCAAATGGGTAACGTTGGAAATTTAGGTTGCTATATGGCTACAGTGCACCGCAAATATAATTAACACGGTGAATAAAGAATGATTACAAAATAACACGCACATCTTACGTACTGCATTATCTGGCCCGTTCCATTTCCCCACGTCTCCTCGGGTGAAATGTTATTAAAGGCACACTGTGCAGGGTTTGTGATGTGATGAAATAGCCAGGCTCAGTCATTTCTCCGATGTGCTGACGATCCGTGTCTTTGCGCACCTTTGTGAAATTTGCGCTCCTTTACCTGCATTTGTTTATTCTAACATGTCTGGGTCGTTTCAGGGCGTGGGGCTCTTTTCTGTGTGCGGAGGGCTGGGCGTGGCCCCTGTGTGTGTGTGTGTGTGTGTGTGTGTGTGTGTGTGTGTGTGTGTGTGTGTGTGTGTGTGTGTGTGTGTGTGTGTTTGTATCCCACTGCAAAACGGCCGAGGTGAAGAGGCAAAAAGCACAGCGACGCCAAACCAAACGTCTCGCTCGCTCGCTCAAAGACCAGAGTCGGCCTCGCTGTTCCTGGCTGGGTTGTAAACACGGGGCCACGGCCAAGGCTAGACACCATGCACAGTGTGCCTTTTCATGCTAACTTCACCCAGTGGGTGAATGTGTTGTGTAATGCACAACTAATGAAGGTGGAGACTGAGGGGAGCTCAGTTATTTCTCTCCTGCGATGAGGAGTGATAAAGAACAGCGTACTTTAAGTGTGTGAGTGTGAGTGTGAGTGGAAAAAGGCTAAAGTACACTTGAAATTCTGTCCTTTCAGCTGTTCGACTTTTGCTTGGGGCACAGAATCCGTAGATGAATTAAGCTGTGCTTACGTTCTCAGCTCAGAATCAGAATGTTCTGTGTTCCTGATCAGTTGTGTGGAGGTAATCCAAGATATTCAAAAGGCATTATTTTGTAAAAATCTTTTGCTAAAATGTCTGGCACGAAAAAACCTGTTCAGTTGAACTTTTTCCCAGTTCCTTGTGCTGACTACAAAGAATTAAACTGTTGAAGTATTAAAATATTATCATTTTTTTTAAATTTAGCTTTGCTTTGTTTGGTTGTTTTCCATGAAAAACATGATTTTATGCGTATCTCTCCCAACTCCTGTCCCTTATAGTTTTGGATCAGCGAGGAATTACTCTTCATTATTTTGGCCTTGTAATACCCATATAATTAGATTTATCGTAATCTGCTCTCCCATTCAGGGCCTGCTGCAGCGCGAAGCATCTGTTCAGTTTGGGGGGGAAACGCGCGGCGCTAACGACAGCGCTCATGAGCCTGGCTGATCGGCCGGCTCGGCGCTGACATCGCTCTGTAAATCCCTCTCGTTCCGCAGCGCCCTGTTCCCGGACGTGGTCAACTGCATGCAGACGGACAACCTGGAGCTGAAGAAGCTGGTGTACCTGTACCTGATGAACTACGCCAAGAGCCAGCCCGACATGGCCATCATGGCCGTCAACACCTTCGTCAAGGTGGGGGAGCGGGCCTGCTGGTTATCGCTCGACGGCTTCTCGCCTCCTGCACAGGAAGAGATGCATTACATTACATTACATTAATGGCATTTGGCAGACGCTCTTATCCAGAGCGACGTACAGTTGATTAGACTAAGCAGGAGACAATCCTCCCCTGGAGCAATGCAGGGTTAAGGGCCTGTGCGGATCTTATTGTGGCTACACCGGGGATTGAACCATCGTCCCCGCGGGTCCCAGTCATTTACCTTAACCACTACGCTACAGGCCCCCTAGATGCCCTCTTCACACTTGTCCCTGTGTTTGATCTGCACTTCATTATGCTAAATACCTTGTAATGTAATGTTTCCATTTGCTGTATTTTAAGATTGCACATACATCGTACAGCATGTAAAGCATTCTTGTTAATGTCTTGCTTTTCGATTTTTGAAGAGGACCCCTTTGTTAAGAAGGTGCCCCGTTTGGACCTGTTGTTCCAGGCTTCAGTGCCTACCTCACAGCTAAATCTTTACGCAAGCTGTTCATGTCATGCCATTTGTAGACGACAGTCAAAGCTACTTTAAAATGTAGATTGGCAATTCTTGTATTTTTAAATGGCATAAAACTAGATGGCTGCAAATCCGTAATTATCTGGCTATTCAGATGACCGATTACCCAGCGAGAAAACTGGGCCGCAGCCCTTGAAAGCCTCTTAATCTTAATGCCGCCAGCAGCATGCGAGTCTGCTCAGTAATGGAGCTCCTATTAGCTCCTAACTGTTTTCCCGAAGACCAATTATCAGGCGGTATCTAACTTTCAGGTTCTGTAAAGATGCTTTAAATGCTCAATGCCGTTCTAAAGCAGGTTCGATCCTGGGTCAAATATTTTACTTTTCTTCTGTGCTTTGCTGAGCTTGTCTGGTGTATTGGAACCCATGAAATGCATAAAGTGCAAAGACCACATTCTGGTCCTGTTGATTGGCTCCCTTGCATCAGTCGAGCACAGGGAAGTATTAAAAAAAAAACAATGACGTATTTGAGCCAGGTCTGCTGTGGTTCCCTGGAGCTGCCATTGCAGTCAAGTGTGATCGTAGTTGACAAACAGGGTATAGGAATCACTTCCTAAATTGAGTGAGAGTTGCGGAACGCAGGACTGAGGAAGAACTCCTCTACATTATTTATTTATGTTTAATTGTGTGCCTCCGCCTAGTCCTGGAACTGCTTGGCAGTGGACTAGCTGTTACGCAACCCCTGTACTAAGACAAATCGACTAACACGGTCTAAATGTCGATGATATAAAAATGTGTTAAACGCTTCTGGTCATGGCCCCTCACTTTATACATTACACATTAATGTGGATTGTAGGAAGTGAACAGTGAATACAGTGCGTAGGTACTGTCGTTTTTCTTATTTTTTAAAATAGTTTTTAAAATTTTTAATTTTTTCCATTTGCATTATTTGTAGCTTTTATTCATTTATATTTAATTGTGTGCCTGTGTGTACTACTGGACCTAGTGGCTTGACTGGGAGCTGGAAAGTTTGTGGTTCACGCCCCGGTGTAGACTTTGGGCCCTTGCTCAAGGCCCTTAACCCCCACATTGCACCACGGCGGACTTGCCCCCCTGCTTAGTCTAATCACCTGTAAGTCACTTTAGATAAAAGCCTCAGCTAAAACTGTAATGTAATATGCACTCACCGAGCCCTTTATTTGGGACATTTTAACATTATTACACCTATTTATTCATGCGATTATCTAAGCAGCCAATTGTGTGGCAGTGGGGCAGTGCATACAGTCATGTAGATATGGGTCAGGAGCTTCAGTTAATGTTCATGTCAGAGAGACGTCCGAGGAGAATGGCCAGACTGGTTAAAGCTGACAGGAAGGTGACAGTAACACAGAACCACACATTACAACAGTGGTATGAACACACAGCCCATTATACCCCTAAGTGAGTAGGCTACAGCAGTAGACGTCTTAAAAAATGTCTAAAGTACCCAATAAAAGGCTCTGTTTTTTTTTTTTTTTTTTTTTTTTAACGTAACCATTACATTACATTAATGGCATTTGGCAGACGCTCTCATCCAGAGTGACCTGCAGTTGATTAGACTAAGCAGGAGACAATCCTCCCCTGGAGCAATGCAGGGTTAAGGGCCTTGCTCAAGGGCCCAACGACTGTGCCGATCTTATTGTGTCTACACCGGGGATCGAACCACCGACCTTGCGGGTCCCGGTCATGTACCTTAACCACTACGCTACAGGCCGCCCGTAACCGTGTGTAACCCCCCCCCTCCGTGGCTCCAGGACTGCGAGGACCCGAACCCGCTGATCCGGGCCCTGGCGGTGCGCACCATGGGCTGCATCCGCGTGGACAAGATCACGGAGTACCTGTGCGAGCCGCTGCGCAAGTGCCTGAAGGACGAGGACCCGTACGTGCGCAAGACGGCCGCCGTGTGCGTGGCCAAGCTGCACGACATCAACGCCCAGCTGGTGGAGGACCAGGGCTTCCTGGACACGCTCAAGGACCTCATCTCCGACTCCAACCCCATGGTGAGCCCCCCCCCCCCCCCCCGTCCGCCCTGGAACCGCGGCGGGGGAGATAGCTGCTGTTTTTATGTTTATTTATGTACTTTGTTCCATAGATTTTTCTCGATTTTGCCCAACTTCCCGCCCACTGAGGTCATGGCAGTCACATGATTGCTATAGAGCGATGAGACCAACAGAGCTCGCCGGCCTACCCCCCCCCATCATTCCCCAGTGGGGCTGAGCCAATTGCTGCCTCAGGCCATAACCAGTCAGAGCGCGACTAGGTCTCACACGCCCTGTCCCAGGGCTGAAGCTCTTTACTGTTTTTGCAGCCTGAGCCATGCCTCTCAAAACTGTGAATTCATCTGCAGGAGCTGTACCCGGAGGTTAAAGCGTTTCAAACTATTTTTTTTGCAGAGGCTTGGTTTGGAGTGTGGCTTGCTTTGGAAACCCAGACAAAAGGGCAATTATGTTTTAAGATCCTAGTCTCATCCTAGAGATTTCTCCGCTTAAAAGGTCAAACGTGAAGGTAACCGGGCGCCTTTATTGTTCAGTTGCAAGTCTATTCCTTGTGCGTTTGACATTTCCCCAGCTCATTCATGCTTGTCCATGACTCTTTCTTGAAAATCCATTTTCATCGTCAGGAATAAGCTGTCCATCACCTTGCATAAAGACATCTGTACATTAAATGAGCATTTTCCCACTATTTTCATGTTTCACTTTTATAGAGTCTATAGCAGGCGTGCACAACTCCAGTCCTGGAGGGCTGGTTTTTGTTCCAAACAATTACCTTCATTTTAGTTTTCTGACAGCTCTATAGCTTACACTGGTTCTCTCCTGTCCTGGATCACAGTGAAATATTTAGGATGTGTCTGCAGCCTGTGACTGTAGCCGGTGTTTATACAAATGACCAAGATGCAGTACGATTGAGCTAATTGAATAATTAAGACCGGAAGTTGCCGCAATATCCTGACATGGTTCGGCACCCCTGGTCTATAGCAATTCTGTCCTTTTCACAGGTTGGTATTCTCACATCTCCCCAGAACTGGCTCGTATTAACGAGCCCATCTACTACGTTACATTACATTATTGGCGTTTGGCAGATGCTCTTATCCAGAGCAACGTACAGTTGATTAGACTTAGCAGGAGACGATCCTCCCCTGGAGCAATGCAGTTTTAAGGGGCGGCCTGTAGCGTAGTGGTTAAGGTACATGACCGGGACACACAAGGTTGGTGGTTCTAATCCCAGTGTAGCCACAATAAGATCCGCACAGCCCTTAACAGGCCCTTAACCCTGCATTGCTCCAGTCTAATCAACTGTACGTCGCTCTGGATAAGAGTGTCTGCCAAATGCCAATAATGTAATGTAATTATGTAAGGGCCTTGCTCAAGGGCCCAACGGCTGTGCGGATCTTACTGTGGCGACACCGGGGATTGTGCCATGCGGTGCCGGTCATGCACCGTAACCACGACGCTACAGGCCGCCCGTGTCTACTGGCACATCTTTACACGGGCTGCTGGGACGTTGTGCTGAAAGGCTAGACACTGAACGCTGCCGGCGTGGAGCATTAAAGCTGCGGACGTATCCGTTACAGGGCTTTTGAGTTCTTCGAGCCGGGGCCCATTATTCGCACTTGGAAACAAAGTTAGCGAGTACAATCGGTGACGCCGAACGCTTTGCCTGTCGAGTCTGAAAGTGGGTCGTTATTTATGAGCGCTCGTGGGCAGCAGTTGCATGAAGTCTTCGTTCCAGCAGTGGGAGGGATTGACTGATATCCAAGCCCTGATGTCTTGTATGTCCCAGCGTGCTCATTATAACCTCCAATGAGCAGCAAGTAATCAAAGAAAGAAGCAGCCTTCCTTTATTTTTAGCTTGGTCTTTTATCTGCTGTACAGTGGTGTTGTTAGGTGAAATGCGTGATGCAACACCACCCAAATTTAGATCGTCTCCGATGGCATTGTTTTCGTCTGAAAGAAAGACTTAGAAGATTAGGCGTGTCACTTTTTCACTGCATTTCATTGTCATTGTGTGCTTACCGTGTCCTGCCTTGTCTTATTATTCCTGGAAAGCGCTTTGAGCTGCATTTGAATGTATGGCAGGTGCTACAAACAAAGCTATTATTATTATTACGATTATTATTATCACGAACACCATTTCTGTTTGAGAATGTGTTGGCTTGTCTCCAGCTGTCACCATTGCAGTTTATTTCATTCCCACTTGTCCGCATTTAAACGTTAGAAATATACGAAATATAGACCAAGTGCCTGCTACGTGAAAGCTGTGGGCTTGTGAAAAGCGTTCTGAAGACCAGGAAGTCGTGTTTACCTCAGCCGGAGCCGGAGACCGCGCGGTGGGGAAGCCGATGTGGCTCCTCCACTAAGATTGTGAAAGAGAATGACGTGATCTGTCCCCGATTCGTCCACAAAGTATTGCTGTATTGTCCTGATAACACAATGGCTTAACGAAAATCAGAACATGGGTAGGTATTAGATGAAGAAAAAACACAAATTGCAACTACGTTTTGCTTGTGGGGGGAAAAATGATTGACTTTTGTATTTTGACCGCAATTGTACCATTGACTTTACATTGAAAACGGGTCTGAGTGAGCTACACTGGAGCCAATCGAAGTGCTGCTAGTGAGCACCGTCTCTCAGCATGACCGGGAAATGAGCTTCCAGAAATAAGCCCGCTTTTCGGCCGCTTGATTTGAAACTGGCTGCCTCTCGGTCTTTGCGTCTGTATATAGCCCGCTTTATCCGCTTCGTTCACTGGGCCTTCAGCTGATTCTGACTCCCCCCCCCCCCCCCCCTCCCTCCCCCAGGTGGTGGCGAATGCCGTGGCGGCCCTCTCCGAAATCGCCGAGTCGCACCCCAACAGCAACCTGCTGGACCTGAACCCCCAGTCCATCAACAAGCTGCTGACGGCCCTGAACGAGTGCACCGAGTGGGGCCAGATCTTCATCCTGGACTGCCTGGCCAACTACACCCCCCGGGACGACCGCGAATCCCAGAGGTGAGCCCCCCCCCCCACCCCCCCCACCTGGCCCGCTCCCGTGACCTGCTCCCGTGGGCTGCTCCCGTGGGGGCCTGCCCTCATGTGCGCGGGTTGTTAATAGTGTTAACAATGTAAGGATACACTGTGACAAGGTCATTCAAGGATAAAGAGCCAGGGATCCTCAAATTACGGTCCTCAAGGGCCGAGAACGACTGGTTTTCCCACCCTCCCTTTACCTGGGAGTCAGGTGTAAAGATTGTTGATTGACGAGGGATTTTCTGGGTGGGCTAGCAAGTTGCAGGTGAAGCATTACATTTATATTTACATTTTAGTCATTTGGCAGACGCTTTTAATCCAAAGCGACTTACAAGTGCATAGGTTCTACCACAAGTCAAAGCATCACATCCAGAACTAGGAAAATACACCTGGACTGCTGTTCTAAACATATAGTCGTCATCATAAATGCAATTTTTTTTTTTGGGGGGGGGGGGGGGGTTAGACAGGGATAGGGGTATCAGAAGGGGGGGCGGGGTAAGTCAGGAGGGTGGACTAAGGTAGAGTTTGAAGAGGTGTGTTTTGAGTCTGCGTCGAAATAGGGGGAGGGATTCTGCTGTCCTGACAGTGGTAGGCAAGTCATTCCACCACTGAGGAACCAGAACGGAAAACAGGCGTGAACGTGCAGCTCGACCACCAGGTGCCCGTAGAGAGGGAACCGTAAGGCGACCAGAGCTGGCAGACCGGAGTGGTCTAGCTGGGGAGTAGGGAGTGATCAGGGATTGTATGTAATGTGGGGCAGTCCCCTTAGCAGCCTGAAATGCCAACACTAGGGCCTTGAATCGGATGCGTGCGGCAATAGGAAGCCAGTGGAGGCCAATGAGAAGCGGGGTGACATGAGCCGACCTGGGCTGACTGGTGATCAAGCGGGCTGCAGCATTCTGGACCAGCTGGAGGGGCGATATTGCAGTGATATTGCGATATTGCGATATTGCAGTGATAAAGCAGTGATATTGTCGACGCTTACTCGTTTCTTCTCAAAAGTTGATCGCTTTTGTCCATCGCCCCGCAAACACCATCTTCCAAATTCCTTTCCTTTGTCCTTCAAACACTCCTACCCTCTCCTGTTTCTCATCCCTCCTCTCTTCCCCCCCCTGCAGTATCTGTGAGCGGGTCACCCCGCGGCTCTCCCACGCTAACTCCGCCGTGGTGCTGTCGGCGGTGAAGGTGCTGATGAAGTTCATGGAGATGCTGCCCAAGGACCTGGACTACTACGGCACCCTGTTGAAGAAGCTGGCCCCGCCGCTGGTCACCCTGCTGTCAGCCGAACCCGAGCTGCAGTACGTGGCCCTGAGGAACATCAACCTGATCGTGCAGAAACGGTAAGCCCAACACACTACCTCACACTACTGAGGAACATCAACCTCATCGTGCAGAAACGGTAAGCCCAACACACTACCTCACACTACTGAGGAACATCAACCTCATCGTGCAGAAACGGTAAGCCCCACACACACAGCCTCACACTACTGAGGAACATCAACCTCATCGTGCAGAAACGGTAAGCCCAACACACACAGCCTCACACTACTGAGGAGCATCAACCTAATCATCCAGCAACAACAAGCCCAACACACACTACCTCACACTAACAAGGAACATCAACCTCATCGTGTAGAAACCGAAAGCCCAATACACAAGGCTGGTCCACTGTTGCCTTGGCAAGAAGGTCCTGAGTTCTAATCCCGACTGGGGCCTGTATGTGTGGAGTTGGTCCATGTTCTCCCCATGCCTGTGTGGGTGTCCTCCTGGTACTCTAGATTCCCCCCCACAATCCAAAAACATGCCAATTCAGTTAATGGAGGGGGGCTTAATTAGGCGTTGCTGAAAATCAGCACAATTCTTTCAGGCTCATCGTTGACATTCTTAGGAGCAGGCGTGGCTGAGGTAATCGCAATATAGTCTGATTACTATTGAAATGTGTCGATGTCATGCGTATAGCAAATTCCTGGCGAGAGAGACATCTTGTCCTTCTATTATTAACAAGTTTGGCAAGCTAATTTACAACTGCTGCAGACTTCTGAGGGTTTCCACATTCGTCTTCTGGCTTGAAGTCGCTTCACTGAACTCCGTATGAGTTTTTTAGCGATCCGCTCGGATGCGGGCCTGCATTGACTGTGTCCCTGCAGGGTACTCTGGGATTAACTGTGTCAGGGTTCCCTGGTCACCGCAGAATAAGCTCCCCATAGCTGTTAGCGCCAGACCTTTAGCTCTTCACTCCCCACTGAAAGCTGAAATGTTCTCTGGCCGTTTTGTGTGATTAAACGTGGGAGGTGAAGGCGGCTGTAGGTTGTGAGTGGTTTGAGGCTCGCTGCTTCCCTGGTGGAAGCCATTTTGTTTTGACCCTGTCTGTTTGTGTGATCCGTTTCGGGCCGAATGGGGAGGGGTCAGCTACAGATCGCCAAGAACAATGAATACGGCCCAGACGGGCGTTAGTACAAGTGCGAAAAAAAAGATTGTTTATCTTGGGAGTTTCCAATAGTTGGCTGATCAAATTCTGTCTCTTATGAATAGTTGTTTTCTGGCAACTTGCTCCCCGGAATTGTAGACACCCTGGATGGAGAGCACGACCGCTAAATTCACGTAGCGTGAACCGGCCAATTGAATCGATCGACTCTTGAAATTAATTTAAGCGGCTAATGGAAACTCTTTTTTTGTTTTGTTCTCCTGCCTGATCAATGCTCTTATCGGGGGGGGGAGCGGCCCGTCTGCAATCCACCCATTGATCCGGACGCGGAAAGCCACTCCTGCAATTTTGCAGCTGACTGGCTGTGTGCTTTCAGGTTCCTCTTCACTCATCTCTCTCTCTCTCTCTCTCTCTCTCTCGCTCTCGCTCTCGCTCTCGCTCTCGCTCTCGCTCTCTCTCTCTCTCTCTCTCTCTCATTCTGTCTCTGCAGGCCGGAAATCCTCAAGCACGAGATGAAGGTGTTTTTTGTGAAGTATAACGACCCCATCTATGTCAAGCTGGAGAAGCTGGATATCATGATCCGCCTGGCGTCCCAGGCCAACATCGCCCAGGTAACCCCCCCCCCCCCCAATGGGCTTCATAGATGGCCCTCTAAGGCAGGGCTGCCCAACCCTCTTCCTGGAGATCTACCATCCTGTAGGTTTTCACTCCAACCCTAACTAAGCACTCCTCATTCAACAGCTAGAGCAGGGCAGTCCTCCAACCCTGTTCCTGGAGATCTACCATCCCGTATGCTTTTATGTCTACCCATCTGGCACACGTGATTGGACTAATCACCTGCTCAACATGATCTCAAGCTGTTGAATGAGGCATGCTTTGAGGCAATGCGTCTATGACGTTGTGTTCTGTTGATTGCATCCGTTTACGGGCAGAAACCTTAGTGCTTTGCGCGTCTCCATAATCTTCTCTATCGTTGACGTTTGCTTGAAATGGATTCACATTAATGTTCCATATTTTTCAAATACGAAAACGCGTCTTTGTTCTCCGGAGAATGTGATGTATAATGAATATGTGAAATGGCCGTGCCTCAAATGTGTTAATTTCACAGGAAATTACCAAATTATAGCACTTAATTTAATGCATTATGTTCATTTGGCAGCCACTCCTATTCAGAGAAAATCACAATGGCAACCAGATTACACTGCATTGTGTTACAAATGAACAGATGAAAAGCAACCCAGTGACTGGAG
>NC_083770.1:47200248-47210248 GCF_963514075.1 Conger conger | reverse complement strand
CCCCGTGATGTCACCATCCGGCGCTCCGTACAGCTGCACGCCCGACCCGGGGGGGGGGGTTACCACGGCGATCCGTATTCATGCGGTGCAGTGCAGCGCTGACCCACATTGCGTGAGGTGAATTCAGCCTCGTCTCCCCGCTAATGAGAGGAGAGGGAGAGAGGCTTCCGTTCTGCCACAGACGCTTCTTCTCCTGCCCGGGGATCGAATTGAATTGAATTTTTTAACCGCATTCAAATGGAACCGACCCTCCGGCCCCGGTGGAGACTGCACACTGCGGAGCTGCCGCTGAGATCCCGCTGGTGGGGTGAGGTAGGGGTGAGGGGGTGAGGTAGTGATGTTGGGTGAGGTAGTGATGTTGGGTGAGGTAGTAGTGATGAGGGGGTGAGGTAGTGATGAGGGGGTGAGGTAGTGATGATGGGTGAGGTAGTAGTAGTGATGAGGGGGTGAGGTAGTGATGTGCTAACGGACCTCCAGCCAGGCTCCGGCTCCCCTCCACCACCGCCAGGGCACCAGGGATTGACAATTCCTCAGAAGCTTTCGAAGCTAAATGGTAAATGGGTTGCATTTATATAGCACCGCCACCTTTATCCAAAGCGCTGCACAGTTCTCACACACACACACACACACACACAAACACACACACACACACACACACCAACGGCGATTGGCTGCCATGCAAGACACCAACCAGCTCGTCAGGAGAATTTGGGGGTTAGGCGTCTTGCACAGGGACACTTCGACACACCCAGGACGGGGATCGAACCGGCAACCCTCCGACTTACCTCCTGAGCCAATGTCGCCCCCAGTGGATATCCTGCTTGCAACCTCTACCGCCAAAAAGCACATTTCCCCATTGAACTACATTCAAAACTGAACAAATTACTCTCCGGGGACTGATTTATATAAGATTATCATTAAATTCCATTCCCTTGTACACCCAGTGTACACCCAGCTCTAGTGACAAAAAGCCCCACAGTCAAACATGGCGGCCTCCATGAACTGGCTTCATTCCCCTTTGAGCATCCTGTAAGCTGAAGCTGTCTCCAGTTCCTGTATTTTTGGATAACCCCCCTCTCTCTCTCACGCAGGTACGAGAGCGTGATCGCCACGCTCTGTGAGAACCTGGACTCTCTGGACGAGCCCGAGGCGCGGGCGGCCATGATCTGGATCGTGGGCGAGTACGCTGAGCGCATCGACAACGCCGACGAGCTGCTGGAGAGCTTCCTGGAGGGCTTCCACGACGAGAGCACGCAGGTCTGTCACTCAAACCCCGACGGCCAACGGGCTTGCTGTATCTCAACCCCCACCAGCCAATGAGCTTGCTGTATCCCAACCCCCACCAGCCAATGGGCTTGCTGTATCCCAACCCCCACCAGCCAATGGGCTTGCTGTATCTGAGGCTCTGACTCACACCGGGTACTCCTAATGATTTTGTGACGGGGGTTGGGAGGACGGGGGTTGCAGGGTTGATCTGAAGAATGGTTGTTATGGTTTCAGCCACCATGATGATCTTCTCCACACTTGGAACAAGCCAGAATGTACCAGACGAGAATTCTCACTGCGTCCTGAATTTGTAGGGGAGGTGGAAACTTTGAAACAAACATCGGATTTATTTTAGAGGAGCAAAGCGGAGGTTAGCCAAAGGGGAAGACTTTGATCAGTGTTTTTTTGCGGTGGTGTTTATGGGACGCCGACAGTTGGAAGTTGCAAGCTCTTTTATCCGGGCTATCGACTTCGCCTCTTGTCAAAATAAACATGGAGGCAGTGCACTGTTCCTTTTTAGCCCATTCCTTTGAGTTAACAACACCAACAAAAAAGTAACTGATTTTTACCTGTTCCTCTCTAGTACCCTGAGCCAAGTAGCTGGACTGGAGGTTCAGAGATGACCTTTGACCTGTGTCTGTCTGTCTGTCTGTACGCACACAGGTTCAGCTGCAGCTGCTGACAGCCATCGTGAAGCTCTTCCTGAAGAAGCCCACAGAGACCCAGGAGCTGGTGCAGCAGGTGCTCAGCCTGGCCACTCAGGTGAGTGCAGCGTCGCCACGGCAACGTCACGCCATCGTCACCACGGCAACGTCACGCCATCGTCACCACGGCAACCAGCTAACACTGCCCAGGGAGCGGGGAGAGAGAGAGAGAGAGAGAGAGAGAGAAAGGAAACTGTGTTTTTGGGGCGGCTGTGTGCCTCACCCTGTTACGGCACTGCTCCAGTGGGGTGGGTGCTCCTCGCGGTCCGGTGTCCCAATGGCCGGCGAGCTCTCAGAGAGACACGCACTGGGCTCTTGCACGGCCCACAGGTTAGAGCAGGGGTCGGCAACCCTGGTCCTGGAGAGCCGCAGGGTGCGCTGGCTTTCGTTGTTGCTTGGCATTAATTGATCAATGAAAGCCGTTGATTACACAGTTAACTCACCTCACCTGGTTTCTTGGGTCTGAATCGTTGCTTATTTTAAGGTGGAGACGAAAGCCAGCACACCCTGCGGCTCTCCAGGACCAGGGTTGCCGACCCCTGGGTTAGAGGGCATGAGTCAGCCGGGATTTCAGCGTCTCATTGCTCATTAGTGACCCCCACTGGTCAGCCTGGCACCCTGACGCTCTCCTGTTGAGCGGCGCACGGAGTGTCTTCCTCCAGTCTGCCCGTGTGACTCACACCTGTGACATACGTGGCGATCGCTCCTGGGGAACGTCTGGCTGGCTTCTGTTGTTACTCCACACTTTTTTCTTTTTTTCAATTAAAGCGGTTAATTGGACAGTTTTCCTCTTATCTCTCCGCTGTGTTTATCTCTGCATTGCTGCGAATTCCCGATAAAGCGATAGCCTGCCACTCCGCTGCTATCCAAGACAAAGGGTCAACCGCTGGCGAGGCGTTCGATCACCGGTATTCCGGGCGGGTTAAAGGGCATCGGGGGGAGAGGGGGGGAGGGGGGGAGCACGTCACCGCTGTCTGACTCCGGCTCCAGCCCCTAAAAATAGCCGGCGCTGTTGGCGCGGCGGCTCACGTACGCGTTCTCGTTATCGCCCTGATTGTATTAACGGGACGTCCTTGATTAAGCCTGACGCCTCCGGGGCGTAAATCCACTTCCTGTCGCCGGCCGGCGGAGCGCCATCTGCGGCCCTGACGTCTCGGCGGCGCGGCGGTAATTGAAAACGCCGCTTTCTTTCTTTTTTTTTTTATTTTATTCGTTAGTTTCTCCTTCGCCGTAACAAATGCAGCAGCGTTCCCGCCCGCCACTCCCGTGAAATACGTGATGTCATACCCCGGTTCCCACGGGGCCTCGTGTTTAAATTAGTTTCATTTCTCCTCTTCTGCCGCCGGCCCACTGGTAATGACTCAATCAGGCCAGTCCTGCTCCATTTTATTACCAAATTCCACTGCTGTAGTTTGCGCTCGTTCCCCGTATGTGGTATGTGGTATGTGGTATGTCGCTGTCCGTTTTGTATGGAGACCGGTCTGGGTGCTGGATTCATTCAAACGGAGGGCAGAGTTGGGGCGAAGGCTCTAATAGGCTGAGCTGTTTTCGGTTGGTGGCCCGGGACACACGGAGGTTGGGTGAACAGGCTGAGGGCGGCGGCCCTCTGTGACACTCAGCCCTGGGTGCCGGCCCCACCTGCAGCTGCTCATGAGCACACAACACAACGAGCTCCATATGGGCAGTTTATTGTTTATTGTTCTTTTAATCAGCAGCTGTGTGGAGGTTTTCAGTGATGCACGTTTCACCCCTATCTCCACTCCGCTCGTCCTCCCTGACAGTCTGAGTGGAGGTGACCTTTTAGATGTGATGTGTGATTCTTGATTTCTCAAATGAGTTCACTGGTTTGGTGGGTCAGGGTGTGGAGGGGCGGGGTTTGGTGAATGAGGGGTGTGGAGGGGCGGGGTTTGGCGGATGAGGGGTGTTGAGGGGGCGGGGTTTGGTGAATGAGGGGTGTGGAGGGGGCGGGGGTTTTGTGGATGAGGGGTGTGGAGGGGCGGGGTTTGGTGGGTGAGGGGTGTGGAGGGGGCGGGGTTTAGTGGATGAGGGGTGTGGAGGGGGTGGGGTTTGGTGGGTGAGGGCTGTAGAGGGGGGTGGGGTTTGGTGGACGAGGGGTGTAGAGGGGGCGGGGTTTGGCAGGTGAAAGGTTTCTGTGGTCGTGCTATTGACTGTGATGTCGGGGGGTTACAGATTTCTCCTGAGGAGGAAAGTAATCCCCATATTTCACGAGTCAGTGCTCCACTGCGGTGCCTGGGCACCATGGCGATGGCATTATTACTGCAGAAGCCTCTATCCCCCCCCCTCTCTCTTCCCCCCTCTCTCCTGAATTAGGGTAATTTGCTTCGGGTGCCAGTTTGCACAGCCTGATCTAAGGGAAGTGGAGATATAAATAAATATTTTAACACAAGTCATAAATAATAGATAAACACTAAATAAATTCTGTTACTAACCCACCACCCACCTCTCTCCTCTCTCCCTCCTCTCTCTCTCTCTCTGTATCCTCCTCCCTCCTGTCACTTCTCCCCTGATGTCCTCCTTTCTCCACCTCCACCACCTTTTTTCCCTCATTTCTACTCTTCTCCATTCTCTCTCTTTCTCTTTCATGTTCTCTCTGCCCATCTCTCCCCCCTCCGCTTCTCCTTCCTTCTCATTTTATCTCTTCTCTCTCTCTCTCTCTTCCTCCCTCCCCTCTCTCCCTCTCTCTCCTCTCTCTCTCTCCCTCCTCTCTCCCTCTCTCTCTCCTCTCTCTCTCCCTCTCTCTCCCTCCTCTCTCCCTCCCTCTCTTCCTCCCTCCCTCCTCCTCCCTCTCTCTCTTCCTCCTCTCCCTCCCCCTCCCTCTCTCTTCCTCCCTCCCTCCCCCTCCCTCTCTCTCCCTCTCCCTCTCCCTCTCTCTTCCTCCCCTCTCTCTCTCCTCTCTCTCTCTCTCTCTTCCTCTCTCTCTCTCTCCCTCTCTCCCTCTCTCTCCCTCTCTCTTCCTCCCTCTCCTCTCTTCCTCCCTCTCTCTTCCTCCCTCTCTCTTCCTCTCCTCTCTCTCCTCCTCCTCTCTCCTCCCCTCTCTCTCCCTCCCTCTCTCTCCCTCCTCTCCCTCTCTCCCTCTCCCCTCCCTCTCCCCCTCCCTCTCCCCCTCCTCTCCTCCTCTCTCCCCCTCTCTCTCTCTCCCCTCTCCCCCTCTCCCTCCCTCTCTCCCTCTCTCCCTCTCTCCCTCTCTCCCTCCTCAGGACTCTGATAACCCGGACCTGCGGGACCGGGGCTACATCTACTGGCGCCTGCTCTCCACAGACCCGGTGGCGGCGAAGGAGGTGGTCCTGGCGGAGAAGCCCCTGATCTCGGAGGAGACGGACCTGATCGAGCCCACCCTGCTGGAGGAGCTCATCTGCCACATCGGCACGCTGGCGTCCGTCTACCACAAACCCCCCAACGCCTTCGTGGAGGGCAGCCGCGGCGTGCAGCACAAGAGGCTCCCCGCCCGCTCCGGATCGTGAGTGTACCCCCAAAACCCTGTCCCAGCGACCTGCTAGTGTACCCCCAAAACCCTGTCCCCATCGACCTGCTAGTGTACCCCCGAAACCCTGTCCCAGCGACCCCCCTCCGGGTCGTATGTGTACCCCCAAAACCCTGTCCCAACGACCTGCTAGTGTACCCCCAAAACCCTGTCCCAGCGACCCCCTCCGGATCGTATGTGTCCCCCCCCTCACCCTGTCCCAGCAACCCCCTCCGGATCATAAGTGTCCCCCCGAAATCCTGTCCCAACGACCTGCTAGTGTACCCCGAAACCGGCCCGTCCAGATCCTAAGTGTCCCCCCAAAACCCTCCCGCTCCAGATCGTAAGTGTCCCCCCAAAACCCTCCCTTTTAGAATATTCTTTTCCACACGTTGGTGTGCTTATTGAGAATTGACTGAACTGAAGTTTGCAGAGATTAGGTTTGTTTTTCCCCCTCCTGCGTCCCCCCCAGGGCCAGCAGACCTTGAATCATTTCTATTTAAGCCCAGCCAAGTTTCAGGAAATTAATTTAAATCCAGACTCTTCATTAATTTAACAAACCTCAACATTATTGACATTTTTTTTTTTTCCCCCCACATTTGTGTGAATTGAATTTCATTTAATTTCCTGGATGGGCTGAAAGCTAATGCAGTCGACCCCAGACGCGGTGGAACGCAGGCACCCATTTTAAACAAGCCCCGTGCCACTGCTGCCTAATGGAAGCTCTGCTTGTACATTTCCCGGATATTAAGATTCAGACCCAAAAATATAGATTAACTACAATATGTGTATGGAAATCTATACTTAAAAAAATCCTTGTCACAAATTGCGTGTTACCGGATAGGATTGCCTTGATTGGAGCATTTATTATATATTATTTACGACTTGATGTACCTCCTGTAAAACAATAATGTGCAATTAAGTGTAATTGAAATCCGTGCATTTTCTGCACGGTTCTGAAATCTTTGTTATTCCATTACCATCATTCCTTTAGCAGTGTTCATCCATTTTACTCAGCCAGTTTAACAACTTGCAAATGCCGGGTATTACTACACTGTAGCTCAAACCCAAAAACTCCATTAGGGCTCTTTGAGTCTGCTCTGGGGTGTAGATAAGAGGCGCTTAGTGGAATCCTTTTGTGCTGGGATTACTGTTGAACGGCTGGAGTAGAAATCGCTGAAGAGTGCCGGGCGCGTAGGCTTCTGTTGTTTTTGCTTCGTCGTGCTCTGCGAAGTTTTACCGTCCCTCCGCTTCTCTGCGACCACCGCTGCGCTTTTCCAGGGGCAGGGAGATTTCTGCAGCGCGGAGATTAATGCAGCGTGCTCCAGTCCGGAGTGCTGTTCATCACTTCTGGGTTTCAGAGCCGATCGGCTTAATGTTCTGGGCTGTCTCTCGCTCGCTCTCTCTGCGGTGTGAAAATGCGAATAAGCGCGTCGCCCTGGGGTTCCCCCCGCGGGGAACCTGCATTCGTTCTCTCTGCCTGAGCGGGTACCCTGTCATGGAGGCTCTGCCCCCTGAGAGGCCTGGGTAGGGGGGGGGGGGTCTGACACCTCTGTCCCCTGAGCGAATTTTAACTTCTCACCGGTGTTCTGTCTCCCTCCTCCCTTTCTCTCTCGCTCTCTCATTCTCACCCCTCTTCTCGTTTTCCTCCCTCTGCCTCCTCCTGTCTTCCTCCATTTCACTCCTTCTTGCACTTTATCTCTTTTCCTTGCACTTTGTCCTCTGCATGGTCCCTCACTCTTTATCCACTCATTCCTTCTTTTTCTCTCTCTCACTCACTCCCTTTCTCTCACCTTCACACTAATGCACTCACATACTCTCACTGAAATACTTGTTCACATATTCATTCACTCTCACATACACTCTCACTCTCTCACTCTCTCACTCTCTCTCACTCTCACTCACTCTCACTCACATACTCTCTCTCACTCTCACTCACTCTCACATACTCTCTCTCATATTCTCTCCCTCCCCCTCTCTCTCTCTCTCTCTCTCTCCCCCTCCCCCTCTCTCTATCCTCAGTGGAGAGAGCTCAGAGAGTCCTGAGTCAGCCCAGCCTGCGGGGGGCGCTGTTTCCGAGGCCCCCCCGGCCGTCATCCCGTCCCAGGGAGACCTGCTGGGAGACCTGCTGAACCTGGACCTGGGCCCCCCCACCACCGGGGGCACGCCCGCCCCCTCCACCATGCAGATGGGTGCCATGGACCTGCTGGGAGGGGGACTGGATAGCCTGGTAGGTTCCGCCGGCCGTGTTGCCATGGTGAAACTACACTGCAAAAAAAAATAAAAAATTAAATTAAATTTATAAACAATTTTTTTTGCAGAGTAAGACAAACATATTTCCAATTAGTCATTTCAAGATTTGCCAGTGGGGTAAGAAAATTTTGCTTGTCAAGCAAACTTAATGCAAGCGAATATTTTCTACTTGATAGAAAAAAATAAATAAATAAAGATCTTATTCTTATTCCAAGACTAAAAAAACGTAAGACGCAAGTTCTTTTGCAGTGTATGCTACGGGCTCGAGAGGCACTGATACAGGATCAGCTGACCCTGCCCAAATACTGACCAAACCATTAGGGAGAAAGACACGCAACTGACCTCAGATCAGTGCTCAGGGGCTACTTCATCCTGCACCACAGTACCGCTATATTTTGACGGGATTGTCGCAGGGGTTGCGAGCAGAGTCTCCGTGACTGTTCAAAGCTTTGTTTCCTGTGATTAGATTATCCACTTTTCTTCAGAATTCCTTGTTTTCCTCTCCCCTTTTTTTTTTTTTTCTTCCCCAAACTGCATCGCCTCACAGATGGGGGAGGAGTCAGAGCCGGTAAACTCTCAGACCTCATTGGCTGTCGTTGCTTTAGTCCGGGCGTCGCGTAGTGAGATCCACTAGAGTCCTGTGATGTCTCTTACGCTCCATTAAAACGCCGTCATGCTTTCATACAGAACCACTCTCCCCGCTTTCCTATAGATCCACGTCTGTTGTCTGCCGTTGAGCACCCATCTCACTCATTCTGGCCATTTACCCATCATGCCTTGCCCCCCCCCCCATCCCACACGAGAGGCTCTTTCCAATCTCCTATTTTATCGGTCCATCCGACTGATCTGGAGATCGATTGAGGTCCACAGTCTTTAAGGACCTTCCGACCTTAACTGCTCCCTGTGAGGAGCTGGGAGGCTCTTGAAGGCCACTAGAGCTAGGATAGACGAGTGCTTCCTTTGCGGACGTATTTTCTTTTGGAAAATGTGTATAAATGACATGACGTATAAGAGGTATACGTTTATATATGACGCATACATGATGGACCTGTGGATCCACCGCTCCATGTCCGCCGTGTCTGTAACTGATGTGGCCTGAACTCTACGCTCCAAAGAGCCAGGGACGTTCCGTTTGCCCGGTGCAGATTTCCTCGCTTCCTCCATCCTCGCTTCCTGTCCTCGCGTCCTCCGATGGACGGGTGGAGCTGGAAGGACGCGAGGAAAGGACCCGAGGAAAGGAAGCAAGGAGGTGAAAAACAGGCGATGGGAAAGAGCCCGTGGTTGAGCGTGAGCGCTGTGGAAAAGAGGCGGCCATCTTTCACCGTGTGTTTCTCCTCTCCCAGACCAGTGTGTCCCCTCCAGCCTCCAGCGACTCCCCTCAGGTATCACTAAGATAAGATGGCGGTTCACACGTAGAGTAGAGACCTCTCTGGAGGAATCGCTCCACAGGACCAGGGCCCCTCCTGTCCTGTAGTGCCCGAGAGGGCTTCTGGAGCGAGCCCAGAGGAAGTGTCGTGGCTTCGGACGCAGAGGGAGCCATCTTCTGTCTTTGGCCTGCTAGCGTAGCTCCACACCTCATCCTCCAGTATTGTGCCCTCGTTACCGATCAGACCTGGGTCAAATATGTCATAGTTTTGGATTCCAATACTTTTCTACACTTTACTGTACTGTGCTTGTCTGGTGTCTTTGCTCTCAAAACGAGCAAATGCCACCTCCTGGTCCTCTTGGTGGTCTTCGTTGAACCAGGCGAGATCAATCAAACAGAAAATATTTGAATCCAAAACAGTTTCGTATCTGACCCAAGTCTGTGCCTGTTCCTAAAGTACGGTGCTAGTTTGTGATCTTAGTGTCTCTGTGTTCGTTTGGTATTCCTCTTCTCTCCACTCCATCTTCTCCGTCTTGTGTCACAGACCACCGCTAGCCGCTAACGCTGTAGCGCCCATCCACCATCCCTCTGAGCGTGTGCAGCCTCTGCCTTCACTCTCTGTTTGTGTCTGTGTCTGTGTCTGTCTGTGTGCGTGTGCGTGTGGTTTTAGGAGCAGCGTCTTAATTAAACTCATCTGTCTGATTTCAGCTCGGGGGAGACATCGGAGGAAGCCCTGCGGTGAGCTGCATCCGCTCTTTCAGCCTTTTCTTTTGTGTTTTTCTGGTTGGAATATAATGAGAATTTCTTCAGGTTGTTTGCCAGATGTAAAAGTTTTGCCAAAAAAAAAATTAAAACAAAAACTTTCTCTCCTCTCCTCCCCCAAACTGCCTCTCTCTCCCTCCCTCCCTCCCTCCCTCTCTCTCCCTCTCT
>NC_083770.1:47162748-47195248 GCF_963514075.1 Conger conger | reverse complement strand
GTACTCCATTAAGCCGCCTGTCCCGATCGATCGCCTTCCGTACTGCCCAGATTTCTGTTGACTCAGAAACGTACGAGTTTGTGCTGGCGGGAATGAGAGGAGATTTGAGGCGTGTACCGCCTGCCAGGTCAGGTAGTACAGGCAGGAACTCCGTGCCAGGCTTGATGGAGTGCTGTTCTCTGTTTAGCTCTTGGGTGAACTAAGCCTTCCGTACACAAGTGGCAGGGAGAGAGGAGCATTGCCGGTCTGAATGGCCTGTTCTTATTATGATGTTATGTTCTGTTCTGCCGACACCCCCCTAGATGGGGTTCAGAGAGGCCTTCGGCAGTGTGATGGGAGCGCTTTTTTCGGTTCATCCAAAGATAGGGACGTAGGTGGGGAGAACAAAGCAATGAGCCAGCCGATCTGTCCCTCCCTCCCGCACCCCCTACCCCCTCACCCTGAGGAATAACCAGCGTTTACAGAGAGGGAGAGCATGCAGTATGAGGGGGGGTGTAAGGACATGCTGATATGATTATCTTCTCGCTTGTGCTCAAAAAGTGCTGCTGCTTATGTTATTGCTCTCACACTCTATTTCTCTCTCTCCCTGCCTCTCTGTCACTTTCCCCATCTCTCTCCCCTCTCTCCCCCTCTGTCCCCCCCCCCCCTCCCATCTCTCCCCCTGTCCCCCCCCTCTGTCCCCCTCTGTCCCCCTCTGTCCCCCTCTCTCTCCCCTCTCTCCCCTCTCTCCCCTCTCTCCCCTCTCTCTCCCTCCGTCTCCCTCCCTCTCTCTCCCTCCGTCTCCCTCCCTCTCTCTCCCTCCGTCTCCCTCCCTCTCTCTCTCTCGCTCTCTCTCTCCCCCTCTGTCCCCCCCCTCTCCCCTCTCTCCCCCTCTGTTCTCCCCCTCTGTCCCTCTCTCTCCCTCTCTCTCCCCCCTCTCTCAGGTGGCTGTGAAGAACAACATCGACGTGTTCTACTTCAGCTGCTTCTACCCCATCAGCATCCTGTTTGTGGAGGACGGCAAGATGGGTGAGTGCCTCCTGTCAAGGCCCCTTCCGTGTGACCAGTGTTCTCGGTGCATTCTGGGAAATGTAGTTCTCCGTGGCTTCGGTGTCCTCAGTGTTTGTCTCTCTCTCTCTCGGCAGAGCGCCAGGTGTTCCTGGCCACTTGGAAAGACATTCCCAGCGAGAACGAGGCCCAGTTCCAAATCAACGACTGTCACCTCAACGCAGGTGAGCCCAGTCTGTCACCTGGAGAGTCTGTCCTTGAACTTGTCTTTTGAAACGTTGTGCTTGACTCTTGCAGTTTAGAACAGCTTATCTCATGGATTCAGGAAATGTTAAACTCCGTGGAAACAGCTGGTGTGACTGCAGCACGTAACTAAAAGCACTGAAGTTCAGACCTGGCTTGAATACGCAATTGTTTTGGATCAAAATATTTTTATACGCTTCACTTAGCTTGTCTGGTAAACCTATTAAATTCTCTCTCAAAAAGTGCAAACCTGCCTTCTGCTCCTCTTGGTTGGCTCAACGGCACAAGGCAAGATCAATCGAGCGCAGATAAGTATTTGAATCCAGAACAATTACGTATCGACCCAGGTCTGCTGCAGACAAAAGCGCTCTGCCATATTGCCTAGACAGATACTGACATGATGCTTTCCTAAATGTCTCGCATAACAGTGGAAGATGGAAGGTGCGGGGTTGCGGATGTGAAATATTAGATGATGATGATGATAATGGTTGATTATTTATGCTCCTGTGCTATCAATAGCAGGCGGCTCTGCTCCCTGTGTGAGGTGCTGACGGTGTTGCGTAATTAGCGTGCGGGTGACGCGGTCTGAGGGAGCGGGTGAGGTCTGGAGGCGTGTGCCTGTCGGTGTTTTTGATGAAGTGCGCGTGTGTCGCCTCGTCCTTGGAAGCGCTGGCGGCCCGTTGCCGTGGCAGTGGAGTTATCCCTCGGAGCCGCTGGGCTCGTTGCCGAGCCGCTGTGAAATGAAGTTTCTCTTTCCGGCGCTGTCCGCGGCGTTTGTTTACTTGTTGCGGTTGTTCGGTGTTATTAAATCGAGCCGCGCGGAACACTCCGGAGAGACGGCACGGCCACATAGGCGGGGATCACCGAATAAAAAAGTCATCTTACCACAGATGGAAAAGCCACTCTCTCAAGGACTGCCTGTGTGTGTATGTGTGTCGAGTGTTGTGTGCGTGTGTGTGAGATTGACTGTTTGTGAGAGAGTGTGTGCATGCATGAGGTGTGTGTGTGAGAGAGAGTGTGACTGTGTTTGTGAGAGAGAGTGAGTGGGAGAAGAGTGTGTGCATGTGTGATACATATTAGTGTGTGTACATCCATTGTATGTGTGTGAGTGAGTGAGTGTGTGTGAGAGGTGTGTGTGTGTGAGCCTGTGCCATCAGACTGAGATGAATCTGCCTCATAAGAGCTGCGCAGTGAGAGACGGAGGCAGGAGACAGGAGGAGGTGTGTAAGGAGTGACAGAGTCTGAAGAATGTCAGAGATGACTGTTTGAGAAAGAGGCTGTCGGAGGTGGAGAAGATGGAGGTAGAGAAAGCGAGGGATGGAGGTGGGGCAGAGGGAGCGGGCCGGACGGTCCCAGTCCCGCAGGGGCTTCAGCACTGGCTCTCCTCTGGCTGTGCCCTGGCTGTCTGGGGCTCTGTGTTCGTGGGGCTTCTGTATCCTCCCTTCCTGGCCCTGGATTAAGACTCCAACACCCAGAATGCCCTGCAGGGCTTCACACTGTCTTTACAGCTCAGTGCAGTTTGATATGCCGTGTTCAACTCTTAATGACAGGGGTTCTGCTCGCTGACAGCAACTCCACACCTGGGCCAGAACTCCCCCGTGATGTTGTCAAGGCGATGGAGGAGGATTAGATTAGAAAAACTTCATTATCCACACATGTGAAGATCTGTGTTTGGCAACGTGTCATATGCAGTGCATAAAAGCACATTACAGACATAAGACACAGGCAGTGTGCTCATAAATACTCAAAAGATTGTCCAACAACAATGTGCAAATACACAGCCATACAGTAAATTAGAGATTAGTGGTGCATTATGGGTGTGAGTTTTTGAGGCGATGGGGAGGAGGAGCAGTGCATTGTGGGTGTGAGTTGTCGAGGTGATGGGTAGGAGCAGCGCTGCATTGTGGGTGTGTTGTCATGACGATGGGGAGGAGGAGTGGTGCATGCGGGTGACATGGCTCAGGCAGTAAGAGCAGTCGTCTGGCAGTCGGAGGGTTGCCGGTTCGATCCCCGCCCGGGCTGTGTTGAAGTGTCCCTGAGCAAGACGCCTAACCCCCAAAAGCTCCTGATGAGCTGGTTGGTGCCTTGCATGGCAGACAATCGCCGTTTGTGTGTGTGAGTGTGTGTGTGTGTGTGTGTGTGTGTGTATGAATGGGTGAATGAGAAGCATCAATTGTACAGCGCTTTGGATAAAGGCGCTATATAAATGCCAACCATTTTACCATTTACCATTGTGGGTCTGTTGTTGCGATGGGGAGGAGGAGCAGTGCATTGTGGGTGTGTTTTTGAGGCGATGGGGTGGAGGAGCAGTGCATTGTGGGTGTGAGGGAGGAGGAGCGGTGCATTGTGGGTGTGAGGGAGGAGGAGCGGTGCATTGTGGGTGTGAGTGAGGAGGAGCAGTGCATTGTGGGTGTGTTTTTGAGGCGATGGGGTAGAGGAGCAGTGCATTGTGGGTGTGAGGAGGAGCGGTGCATTGTGGGTGTGTTTGAGGCAATGGGGTGGAGGAGCGATGCGTTGTGGGTGTGAGTGAGGAGGAGCAGTGCATTGTGGGTGTGAGGAGGAGCGGTGCATTGTGGGTGTGAGTGAGGAGGAGCGGTGCATTGTGGGTGTGAGTGAGGAGGAGCCGTGCATTGTGGGTGTGAGTGAGGAGGAGCGGTGCATTGTGGGTGTGTTTGAGGCGATGGGGTGGAGGAGCGATGCATTGTGGGTGTGAGTGAGGAGGAGCGGTGCATTGTGGGTGTGTTTGAGGCGATGGGGTGGAGGAGCGATGCATTGTGGGTGTGAGTGAGGAGGAGCGGTGCATTGTGGGTGTGTTTTTGAGGCGATGGGGTGGAGGAGCGGTGCATTGTGGGTGTGAGCGAGGAGGAGCGGTGCATTGTGGGTGTGAGTGAGGAGGAGCGGTGCATTGTGGGTGTGAGCGAGGAGGAGCGGTGCATTGTGGGTGTGAGTGAGGAGGAGCAGTGCATTGTGGGTGTGAGTGAGGAGGAGCGGTGCATTGTGGGTGTGAGTGAGGAGGAGCGGTGCATTGTGGGTGTGTTTTTGAGGCGATGGGGTGGAGGAGCGGTGCATTGTGGGGGTGAGTGAGGAGGAGCGGTGCATTGTGGGTGTGAGCGGGCTCTGTTGCTCCCCCTGCAGATGCGGCCAGCAGTAAGCTGCAGAGCAGCAACATGTTCACCATCGCCAAGCGCACCGCCGAGGGCCAGGACATCCTGTACCAGTCCATCAAACTCTCCAACGGCATCTGGGTCCTGAGCGAGCTCCGGCTGCTGCCCGGCACCCCCAGCTACACGGTGAGGAGGAGGAGGAGCGGGGGAGACCCTGTCTTTACAAGTCTTTTCATTTTGTCATGAGATCTTATTTTCTTCTCAAGTAGAGATAAGATGAGAAAATATGAGCTTGTTTTAAATTAGCTGTTTGCTTGACAAGTGAAATTTTCTTATCCCATTGGTAAATCTTGAATTGAGTAAAACTTTAGTCTTATTGCCAATATTTAAATTTTTTTTAATGGAAGATTTTAAGTTCAAATGCTTGACTAAAATACTTGTTGAGATGAACTTACTTTATTATTTTTTTGCAGTGGATGTGCGGTTTGAGAGGAGTTTAGAGTCTTTTTAATGCAACTATGTAAACGATACATTGCTTGCCAACACGTTCATTTTTTGTTTTTGTTTCTACCTTTCTGAAAGTCTCACTGAATTGACGAAACTCAACAATTGAGTGTGTCCCACGGTGTGACCAGTCCTTATTCAGTGTGTCCCTCGGTGTGACCAGTCCTTATTCAGCGTGTCCCACGGTGTGACCCGTCCTTATTCAGTGTGTCACACGGTGTGACCCGCCCTAATTCAGCGTATCACACGGTGTGACCAGTCCTTATTCAGTGTGTCCCTCGGTGTGACCCGTCCTTATTCAGCGTGTCACACGGTGTGACCCGCCCTAATTCAGTGTGTCCCACGGTGTGACCAGTCCTTATTCAGTGTGTCCCTCGGTGTGACCAGTCCTTATTCAGCGTGTCCCACGGTGTGACCCGTCCTTATTCAGTGTGTCACACGGTGTGACCCGCCCTAATTCAGTGTGTCCCACGGTGTGACCAGTCCTTATTCAGTGTGTCCCTCGGTGTGACCCGTCCTTATTCAGCGTGTCACACGGTGTGACCCGCCCTAATTCAGTGTGTCCCACGGTGTGACCAGTCCTTATTCAGTGTGTCCCTCGGTGTGACCCGTCCTTATTCAGCGTGTCCCTCGGTGTGACCCGTCCTTATTCAGCGTGTCACACGGTGTGACCAGTCCTTATTCAGCGTGTCCCACGGTGTGACCCGTCCTTATTCAGCGTGTCACACGGTGTGACCCGCCCTAATTCAGTGTGTCCCACGGTGTGACCCGCCCTAATTCAGCGTGTCCCACGGTGTGACCCGCCCTAATTCAGCGTGTCCCACGGTGTGACCCGTCCTTATTCAGCGTGTCACACGGTGTGACCCGTCCTTATTCAGCGTGTCACACGGTGTGACCCGCCCTAATTCAGCGCGTCCCACGGTGTGACCCGTCCTTATTCAGCGTGTCCCTCGGTGTGACCAGTCCTTATTCAGCATAACCCAGGGAGGGTATCCATCTGCAGGACATTCCCCGCTTCGCCCAATCAGGCTCCTCCATTTCAGCTGCACAGCAGCGTCTCCCTCCCCCCACACAGCCCCACAACCCCACAGCCCCACACCCCCACACAGCCCCACACACCCCCACACCCCCACACCCCCACACAGCTCCACAGCTCCACAACCCCACAGCCCCACAGCTGCAGCGGCTCAGCCAGCAGATGCGTCTGTGAAAGACGGGCGTCTCTATGCGTCATTCACGGTCTCTCCCGAGCGCGAGAGGCAGGTGGGCCGTCACGCCGGGCGTGTGAATGGGTGTGCGTGGCTCAGCGCCCTCGCTGAAAGGGCGCGCTCGGAGGACTTTGGCGTGTCCCGCTGATTGGACGAGTGCCCGCGCCCGTCTCTCACACGCCGAGCCGAGGGCACTTAGTGGCGCTCTGACGTGAGGATCTCTCCTCTCCGCTCACGCTCCCCGCGCTCTCCAGCGCTCAACGCGTCAGCCTTCTGGCTCGAGTGCCGTCCTCGGTTTCGACTTCTGTTCCCCCTTCTGAAGCCGAGTGGTGCAGATGTCTCCGTTCGGTTCGACTGTAGGTCGGTCGTGCCCTTGTTGATTTCCTGTTCCCGATTTGTTTTTTTTCTGTGGTTTTATTGCCGCCCGGCTCTTGTGCTTGTTGACGTCATTTGTTCAGGATTTGGAGGTTAGCGCTTTTATTTCAGTTTTTATTTCCTTTATGTCACCTTTGTGCCCCATCCCTCTCTTCCTGTCCTTTGCGGACTTTAGGGGTGCCCCATCCCTCTCTTCCTGTCCTTTGCGGACTTTAGGGGTGCCCCATCCCTCTCTTCCTGTCCTTTGCGGACTTTAGGGGTGCCCCATCCCTCTCTTCCTGCGGACTTTAGGGGTGCCTCTATCCCTCCGTACCTGCTCTCACAGGGTCCTGTTCAGTCCCCAAAATACTAACCATAAAAAATACAACCTCTCTGTGGGCCTGGAGCCTGAAACTTTACCTGCTTGTTACCTCACATGGGCATGTCTGTCTCTCTGTCTTTGTTTCTCTGTCCCTGTCTCTCTCTGTCTGTCTGTCTGTCTGTCTGTCTGCTTTTACTCTAGTCCAGCGATAATGTCACTGGACTGAAGTTCATGAATGTTCTATTGTTGCCTGATTTAGACACTGGGTTGTTATCCTCAGCAGAACGTATAAACAGACTTCAGACGGCCGGAGTATGAACCGCATGTCTGTGCGGCCTGCGGCATCCGTTGCACACTGCAGGTCGGAGCGACACTATAAACTGGCCGTTAGTCGAGTCTCCCACCGCGCTGAACTGGAGGGGGGGTCGTTCTGGGTGACGGGGCCCTGTCGTCAGGAGGGGGGCACCACAGCGAGTGTTAAATTGAGGGGGTTTGAGCTGCCTGAACTCCCCCTCCCGGCCATGGTTCCAGCTAGCCGCCCCGGCTTCCCCTTCACAAGCCAGTGCTGATGTTCCCTGTCCCCATGGCAACTGGGTGACCAATGGCGCGGGCTGGTTGGCTCCCCCGCCGGAGCGGGTGATTGGGCGGGACGTGCCGGAATGTGGGCGCAGTGCATCCCCGCTGTAATCGCCGTGTCTCCACGCTAACCCCCCCCCCCCCCCCCCCCCCCCAAAACACGCCCCCCGTGCCACACTCCTTTATTCTCTCCATCTCTCCGTCCTATTCCTGTCCTCTCCTCTCTCTCCCAGAGAGCGCTCTGCATTCTCTCTCTGGTGTCTCACTGTCTGTCTGCTCTTCCTTTCATCTCTCCCTCCCCTGCCTTCACCCCCCTCCCCTCTGTGTCCCTGTGTGTCTCTACCCACCACCTCCACCGTGCTTCCCCCCCTCTCTCTTTCCCCTGCTCGCTCTCTCTCTCATTTCCACTTTCTCGCTCTCCCCCCTTTTCTCTCATTCCCCCTTTCTGTCTCTCACTGCCTCATTCCCCCTTTCTTTCTCTGCCTCATCTCCTCTCTCTCTCTCTCTGCCTCATCCTCTCTCTCTCCCTCTCTCTCTCTCTCTCTCTCTCTCTGCGCCGTTCCCCCTCCGCACAGCGTTCCCTGTTCCCTGGCGGCGCCGTGGGGAATGTGGCGGGAGTGTGTGGGAGCGTGGAGGTCACACACGGGCGTCAGGGACCGGAGGCCTGGCCTGAACCCTGATCCAACGCCAGCGCGTGTGACCTACCCCAGGGCCCGGTCTGAGTTAACGCCAGGAAATCTCCTGACACTTCATTAATTGCGGAATCCTCATGGGACATTTCTTCAGTTCATTATTTACGTTTTCTGAATTGACTGAATCTAGATTGAATTTACCCCCAGTCCTACCAATTATATCAGCCAAGCACATGACCCAGTAACCCATGGGACTACAGATGGAAATTAGCTCTCTCTAACTGTGGTGTGATGGATACATCATAGCTCACTTAAAACGATGTAAAGACATTACACATGGCCCCCCAGGCTGGTCCCTTTCTGAGGATGAAACGTTACCGGTTTCATGGAGTGTAAAGTGAGCCTTTCCTGTTCAGCCCCTCTGAGACCAGGCTGGTCCGGTCGGTTGGGGATTCTCATAACTCTGTGTGAATAGTCATGAAGAAGACCTGCCTCTGAGAGGCACCGTCTCTGTGGCTATGCCCGACTGAAGACTTCAAACGCAGGGGGGCGGGGGGGGAGAGGGGCCCGGGGGCCGGTGGGGAGAGGGGGGCGATGTTGTGTTTCTGGGTGTCGATAAGATTGCATGAAAGGGAACATTTCCAATGCTAATGAATTCTCCGCCGCAAATAGAACTAAACGCTGGCAATGGCATCCGGGGGGAACGGGGTGGAGCGGTGTGCGGGCGGAGCTCTTAAAAACGGGGGAGGGAGGGGGGGTGTATCCCACACACTCACGCGCCTCGCTGACCTGCTTGAGGTTCAAGTCGTCCAGCTGCAGTGAGAATCGCGACGCGGCCATTCGTTTGGTCGATCTGGAATGTTCCGCGAGTTTCCAGGCCGCTCCGCCGCCCTGCAGTTCTCCTGCGTTCTGCGGTTCTCCTGCGTTCTGCGGTTCTCCTGCGTTCTGCGGGTCGCGTCCGCCGGTAAACACCATCGCGCCGCTTTGATGTGTCGCCGAGAAAACGCGCAGCGAATCGGAGCAGAGCTACCCGCTCCGGGGGGAATTATTTTGTCGTCACGGCAGCACTAATTTATTATTTTTTTGTATTGTTGTGGCTGTGGCTACGCTAATACGCTTAGCGCTCGCCTTTCCCCGCTCACTCCGGCGTTGAAAACAAGCTTTTCATGTTTTATTTTTATTTATTTATTTTTAAAGAAATGACAGTGATTACACTGCATGCTCTGAGTGCTAGTCTGAGAGTGAGCAGTGCAGCCGTGTCACACTGTAGAGCATCATCACTCAGCTCCGGCCCTCCCATCCAAATCCTGCCCTGCTTTTATTTCTCTCGGGTGCCAACTCAATTTGGTTTTATTTGTACAGCGCTTTTCACAGAAGACTTGTCCCAAAGTCGCTTTGCAGAGTAACAGAGGGGAAGAGAAAAGTGGCAGGCAAGAAATAAAGTGTTGGGCACTGTCTTTACACCTGACTCCCAGGTAAAGGGAGGGTGGACACACCTGACTCCCAGGTAAAGGGAGGGTGGACACACCTGACTCCCAGGTAAAGGGAGGGTGAACACACCTGACTCCCAGGTAAAGGGAGGGTGGTCACACCTGACTCCCAGGTAAAGGGAGGGTGATCACACCTGACTCCCAGGTAAAGGGAGGGTGATCACACCTGACTCCCAGGTAATGGGAGGGTGAACACACCTGACTCCCAGGTAAAGGGAGGGTGAACACACCTGACTCCCAGGTAAAGGGAGGGTGTAAGAGCAGTTGTTCTGGGCCCTGGAGGGCCGTGTCTCTCTGAGGAACCCCCAGCAGACCAGCAGACTGACCCTGCCCCTGTGTCTCTCTGAGGAACCCCCAGCAGACCAGCAGACTGACCCTGCCCCTGTGTCTCTCTCCACAGCTGTCCCTGAAGTGCCGGGCTCCGGAGGTCTCCCAGTACGTGTTCCAGTGCTACGAGATGGTGCTGAAGAACTGAGCCTGCAGGGGGCGCCACTGGACAGGGGACGGGGAACGATTCGCTTGCGTTTCTGGGGCTGGGGGGGGACCTTTCCACACCTGACCATTTCTCAACTGCTCCTCCTACAACCCCCCCCCCCCATCTTACCCACAACCCCCCTCTTCCCCTTACCCATCGGTCCCTGTCCCACCCCCTGCCCCACGCCTCCCTGCCTCCCCTCCCTCTCCCGTGACCTGTAACATGGTGACACGTCCCAGTCCTGTACAGACAACTGCACAAAATCCTCTTTCTCTCTTTCTTTTTTTTTTTTAAACCTATTCAACGCAGGTGGGGTATTTTTCCTTTTTTTTTTGCTAAAGCCTCGTTACCCAACGACCGTCTGTCCACTGAGCCCCCCTCCCTCCCCACACACATCATGTGCTGAGGGTGTTTAAAATGCTGAACCCCAGCTCTCCCGTCCAATCGGAGGGCCCAATCTCCTCCCCCTCATCATGAGCTCCCTGTGCTCCTCCTGTCCCGCTCCACGCCTCGTACCCCTGCAGCGAGAGGGGGCGACCCTGCCAGGGCTGCCCCGGGGCATGCTGGGAGACCGCGCTGCGCTGGCTCTCGTGCGCTGGCTGCGGTCTCTGCTCACCCCGCGTTTCTGCCGTCGTCTGTTTCTGTGCGCTTCTGTTCGGCTGTGGGGCTCGCCAGCGCCCGTCCCTGACCTCAAAACTCTGCGCCCGTGTGCGGGACACCTTGACCAGAACTTCCTGGTGAATCCGCCGTGTTTAATCGGAGGTGCCAGGAAGTTGGGAGTGCAGTTGCTTCAAACCGCTCCTGAGTTTAGGCGACCTGACCCCCCCAACCCCCCCCCCCCCCCCCCTCCCCCCGTGGCGTGAGAGAGAGCACTGCATCTCCATTTCTGGGAACACGACACTATTTAGAGTACGGACCGCTGTCATGCTGTCTCCCCCACCCACCCGCCCGCCCGCCCGCCCAAAATGTCCCAATCGGGTTTTGATCTCTGAGGTGTTTGGTTTGTTTTAGTTTATTTTATTTTTTTGTGTGTGTTCTGTAAAGTCATGCTGTTGTTTTTTTTTGGACTTCTTCTCTTTTTGTGCAATGTCATTCTGCTTTGGTGTTTTTGTTTGCGTGCATGCGTGCGTGCGAGTGTGAGTGTGTGTGCGTGTGTGTGTGTGTGTTGCTTAGTTGCCCCTTCCTTCCTCTGCCCCTCCGCCGTCCCCCGTTTCCTCTCTAAATCATTCCATCGGCTCTCCCTCGGTTTGTACTTGTGTTATTAGACCATATCTGAGCAGTGGGTGGCGTGTGGAGTGCAGTCTTTCCCTGAGATGCTCCTACACCAGGCCGAGGGGGGCCAGTGAGGAGCCAAAATGGCTGACCCCCGACGCCTCGTCATCTCGCTGGCTATTCGACTGACCTCCACCCGACAGAGACGGAGGAGTGAGGCGATCGACCGTGATCTCGCGTTTCTCCGGAAGCTTCCGCGTCCGGAGCGAGGGCTCTACGGGTTGGTGTCGGGATTGTAGCGTTTGTATAAAAAAAATAAAAAAAATGGAAAAAATAAAATGTAAACCTAAATAATAAAAGTCTTTCACACCTCAAAAGAAATGGCTGTGTCTGCCCGATTAGTCTGTGAAAATGGTCTGGCTTTCATTACCAGTCTCGGCTTGGTGAACTCGTGACTGGTTTTCCGCGGGTCGCTCTAGGTGAAAGTGGTAATCGCAATCAGTCCAGAGCAGCTGCAGGATCAGGCAGCGGCTATAACGCACCCGAAAAGAAAAGCAAAATTTACCGTGAATATCGCCGACAAAAGCCACTTTTCCCCTCGAGAGGCTCCGTGCTCCGTGCGTCTCCGTTGAATTTCAAGGTAGCTCTGCGGCCTCCTGTATTTTCCACCTTGGTTCTTGGTTTTTCAACGCGTGTTTGACCGAGTGTGATGCGTGTGACTCTCCTGACACTCATTCCGATGGGCCCAACGCTGGCTGCTCTGTAGATGGTGGAGGCTAGCCTCATGCTACCACGTGCTCTACTGTACATGGCGGAAGTTAGCATCACGTTAGCATGTGCTCTGTACTGTACGTGGTGGAAGTTAGCATCACGTTAGCATATGCTCTGTACTGTACGTGGTGGAAGTTAGCATCATGCTAGCATATGCTCTGTACTGTACATGGTGGAACTTAGCATCACGCTAGCATATGCTCTGTCCTGTCCATGGTGGAAGTTAGCATCATGCTAGCATATGCTCTGTACTGTACATGGTGGAAGTTAGCATCATGCTAGCACATGCTCTGTACTGTACATGGTGGAAGTTAGCATCACGCTAGCATATGCTCTGTCCTGTCCATGGTGGAAGTCCGCCTGTGGGGGAGACTGCAGTGACTGTTTCTGTTGGTGGGGGTAATGTGTGTTCTGTTGGTGGGGGTAATGTGTGAATTGCTTGAATCATAGGTTAATGTGAATACCTAGTGCAAAATTTAAATAAAAGCAATATATTCACAAGAGCTTGTCTGTTTTTTTGTTTGTATTTTCCCCCCCTCCTTTCCAAATGTAGTGGGGGTTTTTCCCCCCCCTTCCCTCTCTTTCCAAATGTAGTGTATTGATGATCTGTGTGTGGTTGGGGCTACTGTTTCGATGCAATATAAAGCCGTCCTATCTAAGTGATGCACACCATATTGTTCTCCTTTAATAAGTAGACCACAAGCATAAGGATGTAGCCGACGACATGTATAGATCAAGCGCTGAAATTACATTTCTGATCATTAAACGGTGCTCATCTCTCCGCTCACCGGGGTGACTCATATACATCTTCTAAAGCCGAACGCTTGGCTCTCGTCATTAAGCCGGAGCGCTTCCTTAATGGACGCTCTTGTGCTCTGGCCCCCCTCGGGGCTCCAGAACGGGCGTACATCTCCCCCCTGCGCGGCCAGGGAGCGGCATCAGCCCCCGTGTCATGGAGAGGCATTAAGCGCTTAAAGTGCGTCTCTGAGCTAACGGGTGGGAGGTTGAGGGGGGGTTGGCGGGGGGGTCCTGATGAACGCGGCACGGCAGAGGTGCACTGTGATCCGTCCGTCACCGGAGGGAAGCGTGCGCATACAGGGCCGGCCCCCCCCCCCACGGGGGGGTTCAGATGGGAAGTGCGTCGGCGTTTAATGTTGCTCCAGGGTTACGGTGCGGCGGTGTGTGAATTTTTCCCCGTTATTACGCTTCGACTGATGTCTCCTCCCCGCTGCCCCTTCTTTAAGTGCTCCCCGTAATCACGTGACCCTGGAACCTGCGATTTATTATTAGTTCTCATCTGTATTAGTCCACGTGGAGTGGGCCTCTGTTTTTCATTAATGGGTTATCGATCGATCGGCGCAAAATGGCTTCCAGTCGGGTGCGGTTGAATTGGCCGTTTTGCTCAAACGAACAGCTGCCCTCCTCCTCCTCCGACAGCAGATGCACTGAGATGAACCCTTGTTGTGACCGTTCGGAGGGAGCTCTCTGGTGTTTGTGTGCTGCTGAAGCAGAATGTTCGCCGTGTTCAGGTATACTAGTTCCATCATACTTTTCTGTTTTGTTTTTTTTTGGTGGATTTTTTTGGGTCCCTTTATCAGACCTTTTTCAGACCTGCAGACAGTTTTTTTTATATGTGGTCCCTGTCTGCCAACTGCTCCTTGGTACCTGGGATGGGTCAAATCCAGAGGACAAATGCCCCCACGGGGTCTTGTCATAAGATGGGTAAAACCGCTCTGAAGCGCAGACTCGGACATCCTGGTGGAGAATAGTGAGGCGCCGTGTGGGGGGAAGGTCACAGAGTCCAGGCCGTGACACCGCTGCCTGACCTCCCGTTCCTGGCCGGAGGCTCCGTTTGATTGCGTGATTGGAAAAAATTATTATTCCGCAGTCATCAGGGTGACCTCTTAACTGCCTGCAGAGGCTTTAAAGCAGGAAGTCTCTCCTTTTGGAGTATGGCCATAGCAAACGGAAAGAGGAATATTGAAGGTTAAGTCTGCTTTTCTTTTTTTTTTCTTTCCTTTTCTTTTTTTTTTTGTATATTCAGGAACAAAAAAAAAAAAAGACATCAGACGTGTATTTAATGTCAACATCTTGTGCCCTTTTTTCGAGGCAGCCAATCTGCCGGATTACATACCCTGGGCGAGCACTCCAACACACGCTTAACTCTTCCTGAGGGAGCGGTTAAGGGGAGAATGCTAACTCCCCTCTCTCTGCCTCTCTCATCTGCCCCCGGTAATGCTAGGGGCGGCCTGTAGCGTAGCGGTTAAGGTAAATGACTGGGACATGCAAGGTCGGTGGTTCTAATCCCGGTCAAATCTGCACAGCCATTGGGCCCTTGAGCAAGGTTCGCAAGGTCGGTGGTTCTAATCCCGGTCAGATCCGCACAGCCGTTGGGCCCTTGAGCAAGGCCCTTAACCCTGCATTGCTCCAGGGGAGGATTGTCTCCTGCTTAGTCTAATCAACTGTACGTCACTCTGGATAAGAGCTTCTGCCAAATGCCAATAATGTAATCTAATGTAATGTAATGTAATGTAATGCTAAAGCCCCACGGAGGCTCCAACGTGCAGGCGAGTCACTTGGCCTCCAGGGGGAGCCACTTACCCCCATGATGCAACTCTGCGGCAACGTCCCTTTCAGATGCTCTCGCCGCCTCCAGGGGCGTATTGAATTAGCCGAACGCTCCGTTGTGTGCTGAACTGCTCCCATCTGCTGAACGGGAAGTTAATTCCGCGAGCTTAACCGACACGTCTCCGGCGGTTTCCGCCGTTTGTCCTGACGGTGGAAATGTTGACTGCCGCTGCATTGGCGCGTTGGTGTTTGCAGTGCTTATAAAGTTGCTTGTTGAAGTGTGTTTTCGCATTAACTGGCCCAAGGGATGTGTTGTGAGAGATTGGGTCTGACGGAGACTTGCAGAAGATGCAGAGAGCACAGTGATGTTATGTCTGTGACCAAGATTGGCCTGAATCTTTTGCACTTACAGGAGGTGGTAGCAGCACTAAGAGTATCAGGGGGTATGAGAATCAGGTCCTGCCTATGGAGTGAGAGACCCCTCACCGATATTATAATGCTATTTGTGGGCATACATGTGCTGTCATTTTCAACATTATCCTTTCATCTTGGGACAAGGCGAGGCAAAGCCACACTGGAAACAGGAACATGGACGCCACACATTCTATGGAATATATATAACCCTAGTTATCCTATATGTCAGTATTAACCATTGATATTACATATATATATATATATATATTTATATTCAAGGGCACTGAAAGCACTGAAGTATTAATTTTGCACTGTACAGTATTCTTTGCTTATATCTTCACTGAGAACACCGATATTTCCTTAGCTCAAGGTATCAGGGGGAGCAGTTAAGCAAATGCGAAATATTTCTTAACGAGTGAATGACAATCGTGTAAGCCAATCGCAACAGCGGAGTGGTGACCGAAAGCCAATCGGAAGCAGGTGAACAGCCGTGTTGCCCCCAGAGGGAATGAGACCCTGCCCAGAAGGGAGGAGGAGTAAAAGCCACAGGAAGCGTATATAGGACCAGGTGTTAAAGTTTTTTGTTGGGTTTTCTCCACGGGAACCACAGCTTTTATGATTTCATTATATCTGGTGGAATAAAAGCCTATTATTCAACACTTTGCTGCTACACCTACTTATTCATGCGATTATCTAATCAGCCAATTGTGTGGCAGCAGTGCAATGCATACAATCATGTAGATACGGGTCAGGAGCTTCAGTTAATGTTCACATCAACCATCAGAATGGGGAAATAATGTGATCTTTAATAATGTGACTTTGACCGTGGAATGATTGTTGGTGGCAGACAGGGCGGTTTGAGTATCTCAGAAACTGCTGATCTCCTGGGATTGTCACACACACTAGTCTCTAGAGTTTGCAAAGAAAGGTGCAAAAAACCAAAAATAAAATCAGCAGCAGCAGTTCTGCAGACAGAAATGCCTTCTTAATGAGATGTCAGAGCAGAACGGCCAGACTGGTTAAAGCTGACAGGAAGGTGACAGTAACGCAAATAACCTCACATTACAACGGTGGTATGCAGAAGAGCATCTCTGAACACACAACGCATCATAACTCTAAGTGGAGAGGCCACAGCAGTAGAAGTCTTAAAAAGTGAGTCTAATAAATACCTAATAAAGTGCTTGGTGAGTGTATCTGCAGACTCCTGACACCGATGTGCTCACAGCTCTTCCGTTGACAGTGTTCTGTCTCTGATGGCATGATGGCAGCGGCCTCCTCTGAGTGCCTGATTATCCTGACAGCGGCGGTTACAGAAGGCCGTGGCGTTCGCCTCGACGGCCGCTTCATTCAGCGTGCGGCGCGTTGACCTTGGGTTGTTGAGTTTTTATTCATGAACTTATTTTTAATACAACACGTATTAAAAATACGAACAAGTTTTAAAAATGAGTGCCACTTTTGCTTGTGCCAGGGTTTAATTCCCCAAGATATTTTGCGCATACATTTCTGCAGCAATTAAAAATGAGCAAGTAAATGGAATGGAACGGTCTCCTTCTGGGACATTTAGTTAGTTTCCAGTACAGAAATAATATTTCCAATTTGATTTTGCCCTTCCATTTGTAGTGTATAGTTGCTCTGAAGGAGCATGTTGCTATGTAACTGAAAGCACCATACTCTTTTTTCAATTACAGCTAATGGCATAATGTTCTAGGAGTTGTATAGTTTATATTAAATTGACGTCACTCTTTATTTATTTATTTATTTATTTACCAAGGACAGTGCACATTAATCAACATTTTCAGTTTCCACATCAATCTAAATGTGCCAGAGTTAGCTAATGAGATCATTTTAATTTGATGTCCCCCTGGGCATGGTTATTACAAATTTGTGGCCTAGTATTATCAATACAATGTTTCAGCAAGCACTACAATACAACACAAAACAATACAATAAAATGCAATACAATACATAAATACGTTACAAAAGTAACAGAGATACTATATATAAAAACAATGAGTATGTTTTGTATGACAACACATCTGACTCAAACAAACAGTGGAAATGTTTTAATTGTTGACCCTTCTAAAGCAGCTGTCCGTCTCAGTGCCAGGAAGGAGGGGTGAGTACGCTGGTCTCAGTGCCAGGAAGGAGGGGTGAGTACGCTGGTCTCAGTGCCAGGAAGGAGGGGTGAGTACGCTGGTCTCAGTGCCAGGAAGGAGGGGTGAGTACGCTGGTTTTCATTCCGGACTCAGCTATTCGCTGAATTACGGCTGTAGGTTTGCACATCATGTATATAAAGTGAAATGTTATGTTGTCTAACTAACTACTGTCGCTTATATTCTGTGCTTTAATGGCTGAATGGGTCATTGGTATCAATTGAGGCAGAGTGGCAACGCGTTTGACCCCACTGATCTAAAACGAACTCTGCGTGCAAGACAACTTTTCATAGACGCCATGTACCTCAGTAACGCCGCAAATAACGGTTGTCAGAGAAAACTTGTGCCTGTATTTGCGTGTACAGCAATTGTGAAAATGCAGTATTGCTGTCGTCTAATACATAATGTTAGTTGAAGACATAGATTAGCTTAGAAAAGGATGCCCTTGTGGAACACAAGTTCACTTCAGAAGCACTGAGAGCCCACCATGACATTTCAGCATTTTTCTACTCTGAAGGTCCAGTACGTGATCAGTACAGGGCAAGAATATTTTTTATATCATTAAAAGAAATGAGAACAAATTATCATCATACCAAATTACCTTGGATCAATTCAACAGAAAATGTGTGAATGCTCTCACCGCCCCCCGGGGTGGCAATTTTCTATTTTTCACATCTAATCTATCATTCATTCCCTGTGGATGGAGTTTTAAGTAGCTTTAGGTTATTCACAGTTCTTGTGGAGAGCTGCGCATGGGCAAAGGCGAAGCATCTGCAGGACGCTCACGCCTTGCGGAGTGCGCATATGCTTTCTGGAGCTTTTATGATATATACTGCCAGAACCGCGAAAAGGCCAGGGTTCGGTTGCCAAGTCAATCAAGTATTCCCCTAATGTCCTCAGAAATCCCCCCTCACCCCGTTATGTACACGCTGGCACAAGTTAATGGTGCATTGCAACATTCCACCTTAAATAAATCTTAAATGTGCCTAAAATGGGGTTGACTCATAGACTATGGGCCATGATATAAACCTGTTTACATCAACAGCATCGCTGACCAGATGCAAACGGGTAGTGACCCAAATGATTAGTGATGATTCGTGGGTAATGTTACTATTTATTTTTAATACTTTTTTTTTTTTTTTATTTAATATTTTTGAAAAACTGACTCAATCAGAGAGATGAAATCCTGGAATGCCAAAAAGGGAGGATTATAAAATATGGATGATTCTGATCAAGATAAAAAATTTTTTTGCAAAACTTAGGCCTGGGAGACGGAAGATGGAGGACAGATTAATTATATTTCACACTCCGAAAAGTACATGTCATTAAAAAATACGCGCTTTGAAAAGATTGAATTATCCCTCTTCCAACCTCTGAGAAATAACTGACAGACTTTTTTAGTCCTATTAAGCGGATATGGAATGCTACAGGGGTCTCGCCGTCAGAACCGGAGAGACTGTCAGTCAGACAGCGGCCATTTTGCTCGAGAACCACTGGCACCATCGTCACCTAAGCCATTCGCAGCGTTTCACTTCAACTTATTTCACGTATATTTATGTATTTGTATTTGTACATTATGTAAATGTATGCATGTGTATACTACTTCTCACTCAGTGCATGCCTGGATGACCCTGGCCAGGAATAAGCAGGTTACAGGTAGATGGATCGATGTATGGCACTTACTGTACCTAATAAATGCCGCGTGACTGAGGATTTCCGGGCTGGATGACTGTACACGTGCGCGTAACCTCGACTGCAGATATTACCGACCTGATTGAAAGCCTATTCACCGCTTATGGTGGTTGAGCTTTTTCAAAACTGTTTGTGAAAGGCCTGCCGTTAGATCTCTGCCCTATTTCGATCAGATGTGTTTAGCAGTGTAGCCTGCTATTTATGAAGTTATACGGGCCCCAGGTTGGTACTTCAACAAATGGTATAAGGAGTCACATATTACAGGAGTAAATCAAAAATGTTTTAAATGTCTAATCTCTCATGCAAGCTGCTGTAGGCATTTCTTACCCATTTACAATGTCCATAGCTTCCTAGCATAAACTCTGCCATCCTTTGCCATGCTGAAGCTTTACACAAATAGTAAAATCCATCACGGTTAAAGTGGCAGTGTATCTGTAACTGGATCGTCGAAATGAAGTTTATAGCCACATGCACTTGTGATTTTGCAGATAACAGTCCTTGCCGCGGCCTGCATGCCCCGCGATTTTGGAGTTATATTTATGCGATTAAGTATTACTCATACTCATTTTACATGCGGTCTTACATCCATCATCCCAGGAACTTTCACCGATGACATTATTGCTACTTAGAACAATATTGTTTCCCTTTGCGCCAGTCATATCGCTTTTGGTAAACATCTTCTTCTTTTTTTCTAAAAAATATGATTAAAACATATATGATTCTACTCAAAATTTCTATGAGTAGAAATATCACATAAGCTTTTGTTAAGTCACAGTGTGCGCTTGCCTGTTAATCAGCTAGACAGATATTGTGTTTCCTAAGAGTCACGCAAATGTCATACGCATTTATTGAATCAATTATGAAATCAATAGAAGCCGGTAGTTTTTGCGCTTCCACTGTGTCTGTGTCAATCAATACCTGAAAAAAAAACCGCAAGAAGATGATCATTACAGTTAAAGACGTTATTTGTGTAATTGAGTTAATGTGGTCACCGCTGAACCGCAGGAGGCCTCGTTAGTATTCGGTGCACGAGTGACCCAGCAGGATAGGTGGATCTGTAAGTGATTGGTCTTGTCTAGTGGTCGATTATAATTTCGGCTAATGAAGTGCAACCTCATTTGCGGGGTTGTGTGTTTGTGTCTCGTCGAGTGCGCTAACAATGCAGCGTGATTTCAAGCCCTTCTTCCACTGTGGTACGAAACAAAGCTGAGGTGGATTTGGAGGGTTCCGCAAAGTGTGCCGTTGAGTCGATGGCGGGATGGTGGTTTGAGATTAACGCTGCTTCATGAAAATGTCTACAGCGTTCAGTGACTGTGGGGAGGGAGGTACGTTTTTGTTCTTCAAGGATCAAATTTCCCAAATGTACCCTGAAGGTACAGTGATGTTCTCTTTGGCTACAAATGAGTGCATTTTCCAGGCAAAATAAAGGTACAAATTAATTTTATATTGCTGGCTCGGGGTGCAATTTTATGTACCTATAAAGTACCTTCCAAGCAATAAGCACTTTTCTTACCTTCTGAGAGTGTGCCGAAGTCAGGAATGGGAGTTTGATCAGTACATCTCTTTTCCAGATAACTACCAGACCTCACGCTGTTCCACCGAAGGGGAAGGATAGTACTCTCAGAAAAACGGATGTGAAAGCTCTCAAAGAGCCAGCTTGCCCAACAAAGAACCCCTGAACTAGATGAGGGTTCTTCTCTGGAATCCCAGGGTAAGTTTTGGAACCATCTTTGTCTGAGAGTGCACCCCACGCAACGCAGGGTGTTTTTGGGAATGCGGAGTGATGCGTGCTACTGACACACCCACGTGAGGCACACTGAGGCCTTCTACGGGACGGTCCGTGTGGAACATGGACGTGCCCGGGGCAGCTGTGAATCCGGGGGGGTGATGCCCGATTGGTCAGATTGTCAGAGGTAGGTCTGGGCCATGAGATCTGGGCATCGCACACAAAATGTGATCTGAAAAATGAAATGACAAAACTGAAGGCAGCACGGTGTCGTTGCTGTGGAAAGAGCGTCTCTGCGTTGTTAGTGGACGGGGCAGGCTCCTCGCCATGGCAGATGAACACAGCCCACAGCCAAACACCGCACACTGTTTGCTGTCTGCTGTCCAACTCAATCATGTTTGGCGAAACATGTGGCTTGAGCGCGTAACAGTGCTGCTTGCTGATTGGTCATACATGCAGGCCAAAGACCTTTCATGGACATAAGTTCAGCCCAAGATCTACAAATTAAACCATTTTATCAATGAGTCTGGCTTACATGCAGCCATTGGGATGTAGTCAAATATTTTGTCTACATTTTTTTGCCCCCACTTGGGTCACTTGTATACTGAGGCAAGTGTGGCTCTGTTTGTAAGAGGCAAGCAGGGGAATCTGAAGACCACGCCTATGGGTTAAGTAGGCACACACCTGGACTATGTTATGAATCAGTCCAGGAGTTTTTTTTTAGGTGTGCTTCTTTTCACAGTAGGCGGCTGAGACCGGGAACCCTGTCGGAGAGGAGAGAGAGAGCCGAGAGCTGAGAAGCTACGCAAGTTGAGTTATTTGCTTTGCCTTTCTTATTTTAGTTTGTTATTTTTGCCCAGAACCCATGAGGGGGAAAGGCAAACACTTTTGGTTTATTTTTGTTTGGGGCGTGGGCTCTCCCTCCCTCCAGCCTCACGTAATAAAACGCCGGTGCGATCCGGACTTTCCGAGTCTCCCTGAGTCCATCTCTTCTGTCCTCCCAGCATGTGACATCCAAACGATATTCACTATCCTGACCGATATTTCCTTTAAAGTCGGGATAGTGAATAAAGTTGGGTTAGAAAAGGTACGGATATAACACTTGGCCGCCTGTAGCGTAGTGGTTAAGGTACATGACTGGGACCTGCAAGGTCGGTGGTTCTAATCCCGGTGTAGCCACAATAAGATCCGCACAGCCGTTGGGCCCTTGAGCACGGCCCTTAACCCTGCATTGCTCCAGGGGAGGATTATCTCCTGCTTAGTCTAATCAACTGTACGTCGCTCTGGATAAGAGCATCTGCCAAATGCCAACAATGCAATGCAATGTAATGTAACACGTTTTATCATGAATCCCCTGTTATTGCTTGACTGCATGGCTGAGTATTGCAAATTGGCCCCCAGTACGCCCGAGAGCTGAGCCTGTTGTTCAGCCCTGCGGCTGACCCATTAACCAGCCGTACGGTCAGGTGAGATTTCCATCAGGATTATTACAGAGAGATGGACCGGGGTCATATTCCGCTCTCTAACCTCGCCAGGGCACTTAGGATAGCGCTGAAAGGCTGCTGATGTGTCCTCATCAGTCACTCAATGCAGGTACTCGCCCCTCAGGTCCGGAATAGAGTCAATGGCAGCCCGGCGGGGTGCCGTTTAATTGGCTGTGGCGTTGCCCAGGGGGACGGTGTCAGCCAACGGTAACCCTGCCTCACTGCTCGACAGTGAATCTGCCATTTGATTGGGCACCTGTGCTCTGCCTGTGACATCATCGCTCTAGCTGTGAATTCCGGTGTTTTAGCTTTGGTGACCTGTTATGCAGTCATTTGCTGTGGTGGTATGTATTGGTAAAAAAAAAAAAATAATAATAATAATATCACAGTTTTGTGTGAATAATACATTTAGCTTTAACCATGTGTCTAATGGCTTGCACTGGGCTAAATTCCCAAGTCCTTTAGGGGGGTGGGGGGTTGTATGTACTAATCCAAAATGCTGATTATGGATGATTGGATGGTTGGCCAAGAGGAATGTGAATCTTTGAATGGTGAAATCAGTGGCAGATGGTTGTGGGGAAACAGGAGGGCAACCAACAGCCGTTGTGAGGACCTTGGTTTCAGCAAAATACCCATGCCATGTCTTTCCTGTGATCGTGTGCTTGATTTCGCTATTTTGGTGTGATTTCAAACGGTATAAATCGGGCAAAATGTGTATTTTTCTGCTTTGCTTGACTTGTTGTAGGCTACTACAACACGTATTTGCAAATTGCAGTGGGCATTTGTTTGTGGGCATTTGTTTGATTCGTGTGGTGCAGCCTAAAATATGCAAACTGTGAGGAAAATGGGTTGTCGGTTGATAAACACAGATTATGCGTTGCGCGAGGCACTTCGAAGATTACAGCCGGAATTGGATTCCTGGCTTCAAGCGCTGCCGACAAGCTCCCTGTCGTCGACGTAACGTCAGACACGTTGAATAGACAATTACGAGTGCGAGAAACTATTTCGTTTCTTCATTGACTGAGAGATTTTAAATTACTTTTTATGCTTAAGAAAATCTGCTGCAAAAAGCTGTGGCTGAAAAACTGTGGAGTAGACTGTGGTATTGTATGCTGTAGCTTGAACACGTGTTACCCCCGCAATTTTTTTAATGATCTGCGTTTTTTTTCTCTCTCTGCGAAGAAAACAAGGTAAAAAATAAAATGGAGACTTTGCTCGTATTATCAACAAAGCGCGTAAAAGAATGCCACTGGAAAGAACAATCAGACGTGCGCGCACTCTATAGTATCTCTCTCTCTCTCTCTCTCTCTCTCTCTCTCTCTCACACACACACACACACACACACAAACACACGCACATCGAGCGGAAGAGCCATTGCATCTGCTCCCAGTACCATACGTCCGCATCGCAAGGCGGCTAAACGAAACACCCTTCCGTGCCAATAGTGTAGTCTGGGTCCCTAGTGATGAAATTGCGACTCGTCTCGAGTCCACGCGATCAGGGCTAATGATCTCCCGGGAACTTACGGACATTTATTTGCGCTGGAATCGTATGCTGGTGTGCGCCCGCGGATTTAACGAGCGCGAGGGACCTCTGGCAGGCGTCCTTGGTGAGCCGGGTAGAGATGAGTACATCAAAGTGCAAGAGGAGCTGACTGGGAAAATTAAGCGGCCACAATAGCTGACAGAAAATGGGCACCTATGGAATCCGCGCGACTCAATTCCTAATATGATCTGCAGGTGGGATTTGCGGGGGCAGACTTCCCATAGAGGAGACGTGGGAATTCAAAGGAGTGGGGGTTTTCTTTCGAAAGATTAACGACCGCATCTTCTCTTTCCCGGTGGAATGCGCCGACGTTGCGAAACCTCTCCCGTTGTATTGGGTGTTTGGATTATTTCTCTATCTCTCTCTCTTCTTTTTAGTTTGAACGCACATAGCCTAGAGGAATGTCTGTTTTTATTTCTTTAGAAAAAATGACTTGAGAACGTAAAGCTGTTTAACTGCGTGTTGCAAGTTGAACCGGCCCTGATATCGAATTGCTTTTTATTCGTCTCATTTAGCAAATCATTTCTTTATTGGCATAGCTATGTCTTTATTACTGATAAAGTAAAGCGTGAGCACGTAAGGTTCGGCAACTACTGGCTGCATCGGAACATTCCGTTGTCATTGTACAACAGGACAAACAAATCCCCGATAAAACGGCGAACAGCTCAAGATTTTGGTTTTTCCTGCGTTGCCGACCTCAGCTTTGAGATTTCTCTATCCATGGTGCTGATGTTCCAGGAATGGTCGAGACGCTCAGTATTGCAGTGATCGGCGCCCCGGGAGTCGGGAAAACTTCAATTATCCGTCAGTTTATCTATAATGACTTTTCCGAGGTTTACACCCCCACCAAGTCCAGGTACGTCTACAGGCCCTCGGTGATCTTGAATGGAAGCATGTACGACCTGAAGATTTTGGACGTCCCGCCAATTTCATCTTTCCCGTCCAGCACGAGTCAGGTAGGGACCTATGGAAGTACCATTAACGGTTTTCCCACGTTGATGCAGCCAATTTTTTTCCTATTTTTGTTGGTATTCAGTCATTTAAACTGTCAGATTCTTACCTACTGTACTCGTACACGACTGATATAGCTATAACACCGTTTTTTTCTGTTTAGTTTTCCATAGTCCTGTTAGAGTACACAGTATGTGCCGACTCCAGGATATTTCTTCTTTACTACCGTAGTAAACGATGTTTGCAGAGCTTGTTTTGCATTGTGTACATGGTACATGGTGCTGGGAACAGAAGTCAATGTTTGAGCGAAAGTAATGTTTAGATTAAATAAAACTTGTATTCATATTAATATTTTTTTTGAACCTGAACGGAAAAACTGCTTAGCAACCTAGCAAAACATTTCACTCTTGCGGTGCTTAATAAACACAAAAATCAATCATTTCTGTTTGAACGTCTCTCCTGACAACCAGATTAGCTTGTTGTCCTGGTAATAAGGAACATGCTTGACCTGGATGTGCCCTGCGCGAGGTAGGTTAGGAAAGTTACTCGAACAAAGCATGTTCCTCCTTCATCCATGTAATTGATGTTGTTTTGAAGTAATGAACAACATTAAAGAGCTTTACAAAAATGTAAAGTAATAAATAATAATATATTTTTACCTCAACGTGGTATAACGTGGTATACAGACGCAGCATTTGCGATAACAGAATGAGAAGACAGAAAATCATTGTAAGAGAGAAGCTCTAGCCCCTCTGGGTGTGTTGCATCAACTCCCTCCAAGCAGTAATTGGAAAATGATTCTTGTATTGCAAAACTAAATCACACAATTCAGGTTTCATAACAAGATTACGTCTGCTGAGTCAACTGCGTTCGTTCCTTGGAGTCGCAGTTGCAGCATAATCTTGACATTTTGAACCATCCCCCTATTTCTACAGTAGCCAATAACCGCTTTCGTTTCAGAGTTAATTTAAGTTCTACAGAACATACGAGAAGGCCACACATTCTATGAGTCTTGAGAAAATTGCTATTATTATTATTTTTTTTTTAAATATTTTTTTATCATAGCCTTTTCCGAAGGCCTTGTGAGAAGTTGCGCTTTATACGTTCACGGCGGCCCGGCCGGTGTTGACCGTCGCGGCGCGCGTATGAGCCCCCAGGCGATGGAGGGTACAGCGCAGTGCTCCATCAGACAGGGCCGGGTCTTGGCACGGGGCGACGGGGGCGGTCGCCTGGGGCATCATCCATCTGGGGCTGCCAAACCGAAGAGGAGGAATCAGAAAATAACAATCCATGCGCAGCGTCCATGGTGGTTGGCAGCGAGCCCCGGCTATCTATCTCAACGCCCCACCCGCCCACTCCCAAATCCTCCCCCCCCCCCCCCAGCTCCGCAATCTCGCCTAGGGCTACAGAAAGACTACACTCTCAGGGAATAAAGTGACATTAGAGGTACATTTTTTTTTTTTCTTCAAGGATCAAATTTCCTCTATTGTACCCTGAATGTACAGTAATGGCCCCTCTGGGTACAAACGAGTACAAGTTTTCCCAGCAAGAAAAAAAAAAAGGTACAAATTAATCATATATTGCTGGCTCGGGGTACGGTTTTATGTATAACGACAAGCATTTGTACCTTTTCGGGAACTTGTACTGTAGCATCACTTCTGTAAATGTAATATAAAGTCATGAACTGGGAGCCGGAGCAGTCGGAAACCGTACTCTCCCCTAGGGTCCTCATCACACATGTCCCCATCACACGTGTCCCCTCTGTTCGATCTGCACTTGGTTGTCCGTCGCTCTGGATAAGCGAGACTGTAATGTAATGTCAGGTAATGGTGGAGATCAGTGGCTCTCAGCAGGGACCCCGGGGTCTGAAAGAGGGCTCCAGGGAGCTGTCAGGGGGGCCCTGAGATGATGGGAAATTATCGAGTTTCAATCACAGACCCCCCCAAGGCATAATCAGTTACTCAGTGAAATAAGTAAGGCAAGGCAGGCGATCGATAGTATATAACACGTGTCTGCAGATGTCCCGCTCGTATGTTAGGGAAGTAAGGATTTTTTTCTTTGTAAATGTTTGAGGATTCCCGCAATGGCTAATGGTCATAAATTACTTGTATGGGGTTAAATGGAAAGGGCTCGACTCACCGCCCTGGAGTATTTACTGATGGAGTCGATGATGGCAGGCAGACAGGCAATCACGTGGGTGGGGGCTGAAAACCACTGGTGTGGAGACCACACTGATATTGGGTACAAAATGGGGGATAGTGGGGTCTTCAAACGAGACATGGTTTTCCTTGGAGCAGTTGCCATGGAGACCTGACTTGTGTCTGCGTCAGCACATGTTGTATACTCCAATCGTTACATTTTAAATAGTCGAAATCTCCCGAACCTCCCTCCCTACTTTTTTTTTGTGCTCAATAAAAATGCGTACTGTTCATTTCATTCTAACAGACTAGATGAGCGCCTGAACAGGATCAGATGTCCTCCGCCAGAGTAAAAAAAAAAAACTCCACCCGAGTTGCTTTAACATCTAATTTCTCATGATTGGCATTTGGCAGACGCTCTTATCCAGAGCGACGTACAGTTGATTAGACTAAGCAGGAGACAATCCTCCCCTGGAGCAATGCAGGGTTAAGAGCCTTGCTCAAGGGCCCAACAGCTGTGCGGATCTTATTGTGGCTACACCGGGATTAGAACCACCGACCTTGCAGGTCCCAGTCATGTACCTTAACCACTATGCTACAGGCACCCTAGTGTTATATCCGTATATATATACTTTAAAGTAAATATCGGTCGGGATAGTGAATATCGTTTGGATGTCACATGTCACAGCGACCTTGCAGGTCCCAGTCATTTACCTTAACCACTACGCTACAGGCCACCCCTCCCCCCCCCCTGTGCGGTGAATGGCCACCGGTTGTATCTGTTTCTGTCAGGTTGATAATTATCCGGTTCCTTGGCTTCCAGCTGACGGACTCTGCGGGGACTGCTCTCTCCGCCTCATCAGAGCGCACCGGTAGGGGCACAGAGCTAATGAGGCGGGCCATCGATTGTCCGCGAGGCAGGTCCAGCCGCGATTTATTCCCTCCTCGCTGTGACTTTCCCGTATGGTCGGGTCCCAGAGCGCGGTCTCTTCCACCGCCCGGTACCCTGTCGCGACTCTCAATCTCCTGCGCTGTGACCACGTGCGGCCTACAGGGACAAACGGAAGTTTAACTTTCAAACGAAAAAAACGGTTTGAAATTGCGCTGCTGTGCAACAGGCAAGTCAAGCGACCTTTTTAAAAGTTAAATAAAAGTAAAATCCATCCATCCATCCATCCATTATCTGAACCCGCTTATCCTGAACAGGGTCGCAGGGGGGCTGGAGCCTATCCCAGCATACATTGGGCGAAAGGCAGGAATACACCCTGGACAGGTCGCCAGTCCATCACAGGGCACACACACCATTCACTCACACACTCATACCTACGGGCAATTTAGACTCTCCAATCCGCCTAACATGCATGTCTTTGGACTGTGGGAGGAAACCGGAGTACCCGGAGGAAACCCACGCAGACACGGGGAGAACATGCAAACTCCGCACAGAGAGGCCCCGGCCGACGGGGATTCGAACCCAGGACCTCCTTGCTGTGAGGCGGCAGTGCTACCCACTGCACCATCCGTGCCGCCTAAAAGTAAAATGTCTTTTGTTAATTCAACTCCCAACAGAGAACATAAGAGTCAAATCTGGGCCATACGTACTCCGGGAGAGTTTATTTAACGCTGAACACTTTACTGTGTAGAGAGGCGTTTTAGAATGTAGTCTATTTTCTCGCTGTCCAATAGGAATGCAGGAAAGATGTTTAATTGAGGGAATGATTCCACGTTCATCCTGCACCGGATGCCTTGCAAAGTCACCTTTGTTTTCCGCAGAGTCTTGGGTGAGAACGGCTGGAGCCATGGTGTGCAACCAATTATAACTCTTCATTGCTGAGTAGTGCTGGCATGTGACATGCGCTGATCACCGCTGTGTGACTTATATTTAAAACCCGCCAGGGCACATTTGTAAAGGTGCTGAAGGTGCTATTTTGGGGATAAGCCATTCTGCACAGCACAGCGTTTTACTATCATTACTGTAGTGTATACTGTACATGCTCATGTGTGTGTGCATACTGTATGAGAACGTATGTGTCTGCACGCATGCATGTATTCAAACATGCATATTTGTATGTGAATGTGCTTATGTGTTTTACTTGTACATGTGTGTACGTACAAGTATGTGCATGTAGGTATGTGTGAGTGAGAATGTGTGCATGTGGGCTTGTGTGTGTGTAAGAGCATATGCATGTGGGTGTATGGGCATTTGTGTGTGCATGTATGTGTTTGCATGCGTGTGTGTGTGTGCGCGTGTGTGTGTGTGTGTGTGTGTGTGTGTGTGTGTGTGCGCGTGTGTGCGCGTGTGTGCGCGTGTGTGCGCGTGTGTGCGCGTGTGAGTGAGAGTGTGAGAGTGTGAGAGTGTGAGAGTGTGAGAGTGTGAGAGTGTGAGAGTGTGTGAGTGTGTGAGTGTGTGTGTGTGAGTGTGTGAGTGTGTGAGTGTGTGTGAGTGTGTGAGTGTGTGAGTGTGTGAGTGTGTGAGTGTGTGAGTGTGTGAGTGTGTGAGTGTGTGAGTGTGTGAGTGTGTGAGTGTGTGAGTGTGAGTGTGTGAGTGTGTGAGTGTGTGAGTGTGTGAGTGTGCGAGTGTGCGTCTGCACAAGCAGCTCCTGCCACACACTCCTGAGGCTCTCCCAGCCCGTCTCAGATAAACGGGGTCCTACCGTTCATACCGCTGCTCCAATTTATACCACCACCACGAGGTCTGTCCTGAGCCATTCACCGTTTCACACATACACACACACACATACACACATTCACACTCACACAGACACGCACACGTACTCACAAGCACACACGCACACGCACTCACACACACTCACACGCACACACACACACACACACACACACGCACACTCGCACACACACACACTCACACACACACACTCGCACACACACACTCACACACACTCACGCACACTCACACACACACACGGTGGTTAGTGCGCTGCCGCGGGGAGCCATGCTTCTCTCCTGTCCCCTGCTTTGTTATCTCCTCAAGCCGCTATCAGAGTCCCCACAAAGCCTGCAATATCTGCAAGGTCACCGGGACGCGGCGGATCGAAACACGCCGTCGTGCTCCCTGCCTGCCTTCGTGCTCCACGCCTTAGTGCTCCCTGCCTACCTTTGCACTCCATGCCTTAGTGCTCCCTACCTTTGCGCTCCATGCCTTAGTGCTCCCTACCTTTGCGCTCCATGCCTTAGTGCTCCCTACCTTTGCGCTCCATGCCTTAGTGCTCCCTGCCTGCCTTTCGCGCTCCATGCCTTCGTGCTCCCTACCTTTGCACTCCCTGCCTTAGTGCTCCCTGCCTGCCTTTGCGCTCCCTACCTTTGCGCTCTATGCCTTAGTGCTCCATGCCTTAGTGCTCCCTGCCTGCCTTTCGCGCTCCATGCCTTCGTGCTCCCTACCTTTGCACTCCCTGCCTTAGTGCTCCCTGCCTGCCTTTGCGCTCCCTACCTTTGCGCTCCCTGCCTTAGTGCTCCATGCCTTCGTGCTCCCTGCCTTAGCGCTCCATGCCTTAGTGCTCCCTACCTTAGTGCTCCCTACCTTAGTGCTCCCTGCCTTAGTGCTCCCTGCCTGCCTTCGTGCTCCATGCCTTAGTGCTCCCTGCCTTAGTGCTCCCTGCCTTCACGCTCCCTGCCTTAACGCTCATTGTCAGAGACGGTCGGAGGTGACGGGATCTGTGTCAGAAATAAAAAACCCCGATGTAGAGCTGAAGAGCTTCGCTCTCAAAGGCAGAAAAACAAGAGTTCTGAAGAAGAGAGAGAGGCTGGGAGAGGTGTATTTGGAGGAAGGTCGGAGAGCAGGAGCCTTTTTTTAGCTGCAGTGTGCGATGCTCCTCGGCTATATATATATACGGTTGCCATGGGATTTTGTGCATCATGTCTAAGCTTTCCCTCTCAGATGAAATGGGAGTTTACAACCGTTTTCAGCACATTTCCATGCTCATATTTCCCGCTGCATGCCCCGGGGGAGGTTTTCATTTATTCCTTTTTCCTCTGCACCTGGGCGAGGGCCCCGCGCTGGCAGGCCGGAGCGGGAGCGGGATGAGCGGGCGGAGCGAGGGGAATGGGAACGCCAGCGGGCGGAGCGAGGGGAATGGGAACGCCAGCGTGCGGAGCGAGGGGAATGGGAACGCCAGCGTGCCGACACACACCCGGGGCAGGCGCTGGGAAAACCTGCCACGGCTATTTGTTATCGTCTCTCCACGCCAGGCCTTTCAGGGAAACGGAGAAAGATCAGATCTCTCTCGCTCACGGCGACGAAACGCCGCTTAACCCCCATTACTGCGCGGTCTGATGTGTGTAAACACAGCGGGGTGCTGACAGAGTGGAACAGAGAACAGCTCGCTTGTGTGTGTGTGTGTGTGTGTGTGGGTGGGTGAGTCTGGGTAAGTGTGTGTGTGTGTGTGGGTGGGTGTGTGTGGGTGAGTCTGGGTAAGTGTGTGTGTGTGTGTGTGTGTGTGGGTGTGTGTGTGTGGGTGAGTCTGGGTAAGTGTGTGTGTGTGTATGTGGGTGTGTCTGGGTAAGTGTGTGGGTGAGTCTGGGTAAGTGTGTGTGTGTGTGTGGGTGAGTCTGGGTAAGTGTAAGTGTGTGTGGGTGTGGGTGTGTGTGGGTGAGTCTGGGTAAGTGTGTATGTGTGTGTGGGTGAGTCTGGGTAAGTGTGTGTGTGTGTGTGTGTGGGTGTGTGTGTGGGTGAGTCTGGGTAAGTGTGTGTGTGTGGGTGTGGGTGTGTGTGTGTGTGTGTGTGGGTGAGTCTGGGTAAGTGTGTGTGTGTGTGTGTGTGTGTGTGGGTGAGTCTGGGTAAGTGTGGGTGTAAGTGTGTGTGGGTGTGTGTGTGTGTGTGGGTGAGTCTGGGTAAGTGTGTGTGTGTGTGTGGGTGAGTCTGGGTAAGTGTGTGTGTGTGTGTGTGGGTGTGTGTGTGGGTGAGTCTGGGTAAGTGTGTGTGTGTGGGTGTGGGTGTGTGTGTGTGTGTGTGTGTGGGTGAGTCTGGGTAAGTGTGTGTGTGTGTGTGTGTGTGTGGGTGAGTCTGGGTAAGTGTGTGTGTGTGTGTGTGTGTGTGTGTGTGTGTGTGTGGGTGAGTCTGGGTAAGTGTGTGTGTGTGTGTGTGTGTGTGTGTGGGTGAGTCTGGGTAAGTGTGTGTGTGTGTGTGTGTGTGTGTGGGTGAGTCTGGGTAAGTGTGGGTGTAAGTGTGTGTGGGTGTGTGTGTGTGTGTGGGTGAGTCTGGGTAAGTGTGTGTGTGTGTGTGGGTGAGTCTGGGTAAGTGTGTGTGTGTGTGTGTGGGTGTGTGTGTGGGTGAGTCTGGGTAAGTGTGTGTGTGTGGGTGTGGGTGTGTGTGTGTGTGTGTGTGGGTGAGTCTGGGTAAGTGTGTGTGTGTGTGTGTGTGTGTGGGTGAGTCTGGGTAAGTGTGTGTGTGTGTGTGTGTGTGTGTGTGTGTGTGTGGGTGAGTCTGGGTAAGTGTGTGTGTGTGTGTGTGTGTGTGTGTGGGTGAGTCTGGGTAAGTGTGTGTGTGGGTGATTCTGGGTAAGTGTGTGTGTGTGTGTGTGTGTGGGTGAGTCTGGGTTAGTGTGTGTGTGTGGGTGTGTGTATGTGCGTGCATGCTTGCATGCATGCTTTGTTTTTGTGTGTGTGTGTATGTGTGAGTACAGTATGTGTAGGTAGGTGTGTGTATGCGCGTGTGTATGTATACATGAGCGTGTATTTGTGTGGCTGTTTTTGTGTGTATATGTACACATGAATGTGTATTTGTGTGTGCGTATGTGTATGTATGCGTGTATATGTACATATGTGTGTATTTCTCTGTGCGTATGTGTGTGTATACGTGTATATGTTCATATGAGTGTGTATTTGTGTGGGCGTATGTGTGCATGCGTGTATATCCACATATGAGTGTGTATTTGTGTGTGCGTATGTGTGTGTTGCGTGTATATGTACATATGAGTGTATTTGTGTGGGCGTATGTG
>NC_083770.1:47137748-47157748 GCF_963514075.1 Conger conger | reverse complement strand
CGATCATGAATATGATTATAATTATGATTATGATGATGATGATGATTGATATTAATCCTATATGCCGTATAGAGGGCTGCTCCGTAGGGAAGCCGGTGCGGTTAACACGCTACGTTCTCCCAGCCCCTGCTGCAGCCTGAGGCCCTGAGATCCCGAGGTGTTAATTTGTAATTACGCGCTCGTCAGACGAGCTCCTGACGTACGACGGGAAGCAGCGGAGGCCCGGGGGCCGCGGACGCCTCTCCGCATTCTCACATCCCTGTACGAGCGCCGCTCTGGGAATTCCCGGGAACGCTGGCGTTCCCGACACCCGCCGTCCGGCACGGAACGCCATTATTCCCCCCCACCGTCTGGGGAAATTCTGCGGATTGAGAGGGACGGCGGTGATCGGAGCGAGGGGGAGCTGAAGGGGAGCTGCGGGGGGGGGGGGGGGGTAGTCACAGGGTGGGGGCAGGAGCTCGTCCCCTCCGAATCTCCGGTCAGTCACTCAGACGCTTCCCATGGACCTCACGGCCCGGATCGTCCGGTTCCCACACTTTCTCAACGTTTATTTTTTTTCCTAAAGGTATAGTGGGTCGTGTAAAACGCTGTGTTTTCCTCAGCTTGTTGTTCCTAAGTGTCCCTCCATCTTCCTCCAGTGTCTCAGAACAGATACGGAGAATCTCAAAACATCGGCTCTGCGGAACTCCCACAATTCTCTCCCAGAAGCTCTTTATCTCTCACACTGGTCACTTGCCCAATGCATCATAACCCTGCTCCACCCACAAATCAGTTCTCTCCGATGGAGTCATTTTCCCTCTGCATTTGATCCATCCCAGGACTTACGAGCAGTGGGGTCCCCCTGCCCCTCTGAACTGCAATCTGGGGACTTAGAGCTGGTATTTTCCCTTCTTACTCTGTAAAGCGTCTTACTCTGTGAGAGTTCTCTGTGAAAAGCGCTAGACGAGTGAAGTTTTATTGAGCGGGGCAGCCACAGTGCCGCAACCAGGGACCAACTCCAGCTCTGAGGTCAGCGCCTTGGTCAACGGCAACGACAGGAGTGCACCTGACCTGCCAGGCTTGTCTTTTGGTGTGTGTGGGGGGGGGGGGGAACTCGCGTAAACACAGGGAGAACATGCAAACTCCCCCTCTAGAATTCAAAACCGGAAACCTCCATCTTGCGAGGCAACAGCGCCTCACCATCCTAATAATATGACTGAAACAAACCGGTAATAAAGCAGAGGCGAGGAGAGAGCGCTACTGTTGTGCAAGTCACCGCTCAGTCCTGACACTCCTGGGAAGTCTGGGGAGATTTCGGTGCCAGGCCTCTTTGTTCCTGGCGCTGAGACTTGCCAACGCGCGGTACAGTGTCCAGTCTCTGGCTCGCCGCTCAGATAATGACACCGGCACAGTCGACGGAGCCCACACACAGCCGGAGAGACTCCAGCTCTGAGCCGCACTTCTCCTCCAGTGTAGTTTTCTTTGAGATTTTTATTTTATTTTATTTTTTTAGTCCTGGTGGAGGAGTGGGGGTGTAAAATCAGATCCGCCTACACCGTGGGCCCCTATTTAGGCTAGCGGCTAATGAGGCTCTGGGCTGATGCGGTCGGGCCTCCTCTGTTCAGCCCGAAAGGAAGTGCTCCGTGCTCCTGAGCAGAGGCCCGTGGTTTGAAGAGGAGGTATTTTTAATAGATGCTCGCCCCCACCGCCACACCAAGTAAAGGAGACCTGATTTCAGAGATGGACATTCCAGGAGTCAGAAAGTAAAAGTCCTGCCTTGTGTTTCCTCCACAACAGCCGGCTGAGATCACTAATTAGTTCTACCTCCTGGCTGAAGAACTGTGCTAGTTAGCAAATCCAGGCGGTTGGAACAAAATGCTGGGGAGGACTTTTACTTTCTGAACCTGGATTGAATTTTACACCTCGACCTGATTGGCAAGGAGGTCTTGAGTCTGTGGAGCTGATTGGTGAGGAGGCCTTAAGCCTGTGAATCTGATTGGCCTGGAGGTCTTGAGTCTGTGGAGCTGATTGGTCAGGAGGCCTTGAGTCTGTGGAGCTGATTGGCCAGGAGGCCTTGAGTCTGTGGAGCTGATTGGCCAGGAGGCCTTGAGTCTGTGGAGTTGATTGGCCAGGAGGTCTTGAGTCTGTGGAGCTGATTGGCCAGGAGGCCTTGAGTCTGTGGAGTTGATTGGCCAGGAGGCCTGTGGAGCTCCAGGGAGCACTGAGCCAATCTATACGATACATCTCCCACCTCACCCCCTTCCCTGTGCTCTCATCTGTCACCCCAGCTCCTGGGGGGAGGGGAGGAGGAGAGAGGCGAGGGGGGAGAAACGCACCCGGGGATGCTGGGAAACGGACCGCTCCGCCGTGTCCGAGTGTTTTTAGGGAGATAACCGGGCCGCTCTTATCGCTGCGGACATGCCCCGCAGCCGGTGCCAGCGGTCCTGGCGGATCGGAGCCGTGACCACGCCGCTCTGGCCCTCCTGATGTCCGAGGCGCCGCAGCCCGACCGGGCCGTCAGCGCCGAAACAAAAAAGCCGGCGGTTTGATTGAAACGGTTTGTCGGGGTCAGATGATTCACTCCAACATCCCCGCGCTGAAACCGGAGAGGGCATCGATAGGCGCCCTTACACGCCCCCCCCCCCCCCCTCCCCCCGCTGGTTTCTGGGACGTGGCGAAACAGGCAAGCCCACATGTGTGTGTGTGTGTGTTTGCGAGATAAGAAGCCGGCGGGGGAGGGCTGCGCTGCTGTAAGCCTGCTTTGGGTTTCTGAAACGGAAAATCTATCGTGGATCACAGGACGGGAATTCAAGGAAGTCGAAGCTTTTTTGATGTGTGATGCTGTCCTGTTGGCGATACCCTCCTCAAAGGGCCTCTGTTTGGCAGTCCAGGGGGGGTGTTGAGGGGGATTGGGGGAGGGGGGTGAGAGGGATTGGGCAGGGGAGAGGGGGTGAGGGGGATTGGGGAGAGGAGGGGGGGTGAGGGGGATTGGGGAGAGGAGGGGGGGTGAGAGGGATTGGGCAGGGGAGGGGGATTGGGCAGGGGAGAGGGGGATTGGGGGATTGGGGAGGGGAGGGGAGGGGGGTGAGGGGGATTGGCCAGGGGAGAGGGGGTGTTGACTGGAGGTGGCCCCCTCCTTCCCAGCCCTCAGCAGAAGTGCACCTCGGTTAGATTACTGGTGACAGTTGCAATATGATTCATTCTCCCCGGATACAAGGCCTGAAGAGGTGGCGGCAGGAAAACAGCGGCTGGCGGAGGAGGGGGGGGAGATGACAGAGGAATGAGCCGTCCTAACACCGATGATCAATCACACGCTCCCCCTGGAAAATAAGATCCAATCAGGAGGGGGGAGAGGGCGGCTTAACACGGAAAAGTGCAATCTTTGCCTGTTCTCTCCTCCCCATGTCTCTCTCTCTCACACACAAATACACACACACACACACACACACACTCTCTCTCTCTCTCTCTCTCTCTCACACACACACACACAATACACACACACACACACACTCTCTCTCTCTCACACACACTCACTCACTCACACACACACACACACACACTCACATTCACACACAAATACACACACACACTCACACACACACACTCTATTTCCTTCCTCCTGGTATTTTCTCTGTCTCTCTCTCATGCGCACACTCACACACACACATTCTCTCACTCCTTTCTCTGTCTCTCTTTCTCTCATGCACGCAGACACACACACACACATTATCTCTATCCTTCCACCTCCCTTTCTCTCCCTTTCTCTCTCTCTCCTTCCTTCTAGTATTCATTCTCTCACACACACACCTATTATCTCCCCTTCTTGGTTTCCTCTCTCTCTCTCTCCCTCTCTCTCTCTCTCTCTCACTCACACACATATACATCCATTGTCTCTTCTTCCACCTCCCTTGCTCTCTCTCTTCCTCCCTCCATCTCTCCTCTGCTCTCTCTGTAGTAACTCCCGTGTCAGGAGGCTTGGTATGATACCTGATTGCTCTCATTATCCACTCCGCTAAGTGTGAGACACCTTTATTACGCTCCATAACTCATTTGCAACACAAACACCGCGCAGGGCAAACACCTCCGAATGGAAGGAGCGGTGTTATTCCTGGCTGAAATGGATGTATTGTTGCTCCCTTTATTAGAGAAGGCATTGATCATCGTCTCCAGGAGTGCATCTACCCCGCTGGCTGCCGCTTGTCAGGAAGCCGGGGTTCGCGGCTGAATCCTAATGCTGTCGAGTCTCGGCGGTTTGGGGAAGGCAGCCGGCGGTGTAATTGCATCAGAAGCCGCTCCGTAGCTTCGCTAAGTGTGCCCCCGTCCCCGTCCCCGCCCCCCCCCCCCGAAGGGCAGTGCACGCACGGTCAGTGCACGCTCAAAATGGATCGATTTTGAATTTGAAAGGTTTTCCTGCGATTTTTAAAGTAACGTCCCGTATTCACAATGCAATGCTCTGTTCCCCCCCTCGGGATGCCTGTCATCGTTTTTGACGGATGCTCTCCAGTAGACGTATCTCACTGTTCTGCTGCAGAGGCATCGTAAAACCGGGTCAGTCACAGGTGTCTGCAGAGGCCCTGCTCTGGGGCTCCTGCCTGTCAGTCCGTCCCCCACTGCTGCTGCTAGATAATCTCCTTTCTCCGCTGCGTATCCTCCAACTCTCATCCTCCTCTTCCTCCTGAGTCTCCCGTCTGTGTTCCTCCCTCTCTCCTCTGTGTGCTGTGAGTACTCACACACGCGGGTCACGCATGCAGGTCACACATGCAGGTCACACACACGGGTCACATGCATTACATTACATTACATTAATGGCATTTGGCAGACGCTCTTATCCAGAGCGACGTAGGACAAAGTGCAAAGTGCATACCCATAACCAGGGCTAAGTGCGCTGAAAGACCCTAGAGGGAAGTACAATTTCAACTGTTACCTGCACATGCGGGTCAGGCATGCAGGTCACGTACGCGGGTCACACAGACAGGTCAGGCATGCAGGTCACGCAGTGGTGGAGAGTGGGGAGAGGAGGAGGTCAGTGTCTCAGGGCCGGAGCAGTCGCCCCCCCCCCCCCCCCCCCCCCCCCCCCCGTCGTGTCCAGCGCCCCCCCAGTGCGGCGGTTGGGCACTAATTACTGCCGCCGCCTCGTTAGCATGCAGGCCTCGCCGTGTTCCGCACCCGCTTCCCGTCGCCGCGGGTTACCTGCTCCGCTAATTGACCCTCCCGGAAAACATCCCGGGAGCGGCCCCGGGAAGCGCGCCTCGGCCGTGTCTTAATTAGGGAAGCAGCGGCGGAGGCCTCCCGGTACGCCGCAGAGACTCCGGCGCTCTTGACTCCAGCCAGACACGGCCGCCCCATGTTTACTCATTTAGAGGCGGAGGGGCGGCGGAGAGCTCTGTCTCCTCACGGGGAGAAAGGCCCTGCTCTGAATCTCAATCGGGACCGTTCTTCGTGGAGTCGGTGTGTTATGTTACATCACATTACATTGCATTAGGGGCCTTTAGCAGACGCTCTTATCCGGAGCGAGGTACACTGAAGTGCAGATTGAACACGGGGGACAAGTGCGATGAGGACCCTGGAGGAGAGTACGGCTCCGAGTCCTGGCATGACCACATGAACCCTTGAAGAAGTGCTCTCCCTCTATCCATGCCGGGTTCCTCCAGGTGCTCCTGTTTCCTCCCGCAGCCTGTCAACGTGCAGGCTAGGCTGACTGCAGCCTCTACTCTTCGGCCTGGGTGTGTGAGTGAATGGGGTGTGTGCCCTGAGATAGACTGGCGACCTGTCCAGGGTGTATTCCTGCCTCACGCCCAATGTATGCTGGGATAGGCTCCAGCCCCCCTGCGACCCTGATCAGGATAAGCGGGTTCAGATAATGGATGGATGGATGGATGGCATTGTGTTGGTTTCCTGGGTGTTGTCTGATTGGGTGGTGGCGGTGTGCTCTGCTGCCCCCTGCAGGAGTGGCTGGACCTGCGGTGTCGGGGGGTGCGCAACGCTAACGCCTACATCCTGGTGTACGACATCTGCTGCGTGGAGAGCTTCGAGTACGTGAAGATGATCCGCCAGCAGATCGTGGAGCACAGGTACAGCACAGCACTACAGCACAGCTCTACAGCACAGTCCAGCACAGCACTACAGCACAGCTCTACAGCACTACAGCACAGCTCTACAGCACAGGCACAGCACAGGTACAGCACAGGCACAGCTCTACAGCACAGGTACAGCACAGTCCAGCACAGCACTACAGCACAGCTCTACAGCACTACAGCACAGCTCTACAGCACAGGCACAGCACAGGTACAGCACAGGTACAGCACTACAGCACAGGTACAGCACAGCTCTACAGCACTACAGGTACAGCACTACAGCACAGCCCAGCACAGCACTACAGCACAGTCCAGCACAGCTCAACACAACCATACAGTGTAAGATTACACAGCTCAACATAACACTACAGTATACTACAGCACACAACAGCACAGCTCAACACAACACTACAGCACACAACAGCACAGGATAAAATATCACAGTTCAACAGAACCAAACAGCACACAGAAACAGAGCCTTACAGTATAAAATAACACAGTCCTACAGAACCTTACGACACACAACAGCACAGTTTAACACAACAGCACAGCATGCAAAAGCACAGTCAAAACCCCATCTTCCCACTGCGTAGATGTGGGCCGAACCATCCCACACGCTACAGTGTGGCGCAGTGGAGAGCAGTGGTGAGGTTTCCCGCGCAGAGCGTCTCTCGCATCCGTAGCCTGAGACCGCGTGAAAGATGTGCCAGATAGATCCTTGCCTCATATGCGTTTTCTTTATGGGGGGACGGCGTTAATCATTTCTCTGCCTTCCTTCTGGGTCCGCCCCCGACAACGAATCTGTTCGAGGCCTCAAATGAGCGATGGCGTGATTAAGAGGGAAAGGTACGGCCCTCGGGCAGTGTGCCGGATGTCTGCTTGCGTAAGAGAAACTTTGGAACTGTCGCTTTTTAGTGCGTTGTTGGAAATCATGCCTGTGAGACACGGTTGATTAAGAGTTCCCTTTTTTTCCGCGTTCTCTCCCTGTCACAATCTCGCCATCCGGGATAATGGCTTTTTTTTTTTTTACTTTTTTTTCACCGTTTTCCAGCCCGATTTGCTGGAATGCCCAACTGTATCCATCAGCGCTCATTGCCAGAGGAGGAAACTCCGGGTTCAGAAAGTCCTGCCCAGTGCTTTGTTCCAGCCACCAGGATTTAGCCCGTTAGCATAATTAGCCAGCCGGGAGGCAGAACTAATTGGTGAAATGAGGTGATTGAGTTCACGGCTGGAAGAAACACACCGCAGGACTTTTACTTTCGGACCGCTGGACCCTGATACCGCCGCTAATCGCTGCAACTTCTGCTGTCGAATCAGGAGAGCCCAGACAAGCGTGCTTGTGCTTCTATGAAGGACAGTGTTAGCGGCTGCTTGTTATCACACCGCAGTTAGCCAGTCGGGCTCACACAGACAGGGCTGTCGCTCGTGAAAAGATCTCACATTGAGATTTTACATTTTAGTCATTTAGCTGACACTTTTAACACAAAGTGACTTATAAGTGCATGAGTTCCTCAGTAATTGAGAAGCATCACATCCATAAATGGTGGAACACTGGCATGTTGTGCCGTCATAAACATAAGCAATAGTCATAGTGAGGGCAGATTTCTTTAGGGTGAAAAACAGGGGTCTGGGGAGGGGAAGGGCAAATCAGGGAGGGAGGGAGAACTATGGTACGGTCTTAAAATCGGGTTTTCCACCATTCTGACAGTGTTAGATCATCCACCGCCAAGGAATCAGAACAGAGAACAAGGGGACCACAAGGCATCCAGAGCTGGCAGACTGGAATGCGGAATGGTCTTGCTGGGGTGTCCCCTTTCTGAAGACCCCTTTCAGTCAGGGTTCTTGGAACCTCCCTAGCCCCCCCCATCAACAGGTGGACTTGCAGGTGCACAATCAACCACCAGGGGGTCACTGGTGTGCAGTGAGACACTGTTTTCCTCCCCGACACAAACCCTCCCATCCCTGGGTGAGGCTGTATCACAGACTCATTAACAGACCGTGGGCTCCGGGCCACAGACTCATTAACAGACCGTGGGCTCCGGGCCACAGACTCATTAACAGACCGTGGGGCTCGTCAGTGCGCTGGAGCAGTGCCTTAGCAGGATGCGCCACCCGGCAGCCCCAGGGTGACGGCTTCTTACCTCCCCTGCCCCAGACTGACAGCTCACTAACGAGGTGACATTTGAATCATCATCGTCGGAAAAGACGGAACTGCCACACCATTGCATTGCGCTGTGAAAAAAAAAAAAAAAAAACCTCCCTGACATTTTGGGGGTAGATATTTGCATATGTTTGTATTTTGATTTGGGCAATGGAGAGACGGCATCCCTATGCAAACGACGTAGTGCATCGACACATGGAAGCGCCGTGAAAGTGTTTATTTGTCCCGAAGCGATGTTTACAGGTTTCCGCCGTGCGGGTCAGGGTGGCTGCTGCTCCACCTGCTCCTTCTGGAGTCTGACGGATGTCAGCGGCGCGGTGGCGTTTCCCCGAGACGTTTCTCAGAGCGCACAATAACGCTGCTGGCGGCTTCACGGGCGATGACAGGTCATTCATTATTCCAGGCAGATGAAAACTGAGCCGGGGGGGTGGACGGGGCGTTGGTGAATAATACGGGCAGTGAGATGACATCCAGACGAAGGTTATTGAAATTTGTGTTGGTTTGAGGAGCGTGGGGAGGACGGACACTGTGTTCCTGGGGTTTTTCCCACTTTAAAGCGCCTGAACCTTGGACCCCCCCACCCCCCCCTCGCGTGGCCCTCAGACCCCCCCCCCCCCTTGCGTGGCCCTCAGACCCCCCCTCCACCCTTGCGTGGCCCCCAGACCCCCCGCCCCTTTTGTGTGGCTCTCGAACCCCCAATCCCCCCCTCGTGGGCCCCAGACCCCCTCCCTGTGGCCCCCAGACCCCCCCTTCCCCCCTTGTGGCCCCCAGACCACCCTCCCCACCTTGCGTGCCCCCCCTTGTGCGTCCCTCAGCCCCCCTGCCTCCCTCGGCCCCCCCTCATCCTGACACTGTCTGCGCTCAGTGCTTACCTGTTAGTTCCCTCGCTGCACCAGACCCCCCCCCCCCCCCCGAGATTTTATCTCTTTTCTGCCCTTTACCGAAAGCCCAGCCCTCTGTAGATCTCTGCATTTGTGTGAACGTGTAAGAACGTGTTTTCTGTCTTCTGTGTGCCTGCAATCTGCCCTCAGGCTAATGTCATTTCCATCATTGATACATTTATACAATTATGTATATGTGGACTTAGGTGGGAAATAATAATGCATTATCATGATAATAATGATGTATCTCACGGCAGTATTGTGTACTAAAATATTGAAAAGGAGCAATAATATGTATATTTACTGATGTAGTGGTTCGGTGTTGCAACAATTTTATACTATATTTATTTACATATTTTGAAATGTATTCCATTTCCACGTGGAGTAAATCTGTGCATTTCCGTGCACTGGCCTGCGCTGTATGCCTGTGGTTGTACTCGTTTTTATGATGAGAATATCTGTGTTTGTGAGTCTCGGTCCTTCAGGAGGAAGAGAGGGGATGTGCCCGTGTGTGCCCGTGTGTGACTGTGTGTTTATCGCTCTCTCATGGAGCTGCTCGCCGTGTCTATTCCCCGTCCTGGCGGCTCTCTGCATCATTTTTTTAAAGCATCTGAAGTGAGGCGCTGCAGGAAATGGCCGCTGGATGAGCGCCTCTCTTTCTCCTAACCTGATCGGAGTGGGTTAATGTCTCACCTGGATCCATCCATCCCGTCGTCACCTCAGAGTTCACCTCTGTCCTAACGCAATAAAATGTGCCCATCCTTCACTCTCGGTCCGGTCCGGAGACATAAACGTCCAAACGGGTTCCTCTTCCTGCTGCATCCTCAGTTTATGTGACCTCTTTCGGCCCCGGCTGACGCCGAATGTTCCCGCAATGTTGCCGGAATGTTTTGTCGATGTTATAGCATTGCCACCGCATGGCAGCAACATTGTGCGAACGTTTTGTGTGACCTAGGTTAGCCTGCTGTCCACACACGGGGGGGGGATGTAGTTAATTCATGGCCCTGTGCACATAAGTTCAACACACCTTCAGGCAGTCTAATACATAACCTGACTTTGTGATTATATAGACACAGCCTTAATGCAGTAAGTCACTCACCAATCTCACCTATTTATGCTGTTTAATGTCTGAGGCCGGGCCCTTTGAAGGCCTACCTCAGCTTGGGGCCCTGTGTAGTCGGTTAAACCATCCCCACCCCCCTCCCGTGCCCCCCCCCCCCCCCCCACCTCGCGCACACACACGCTCCAGTGGAGGCAGACACGTTTGATCGGTCTGGGAAGGTGCGCGTTTGATCGCGGTGTTTGGCCTTTATGAAATACACACCGGCGCTCCGGGGGAGTGTCAGCGCGCAGCGCGTGGAGCTGCCAAAGAACCGTCTGAACCGTTCCTGCCGTCGCGCGCTCGCGAGAGAGAGAGAGAGCGCGCGCGCGCACTGTATGCGGCACAAAGGCATCCAGCGTTTCCTTCCAAACAAACAGGATTCCTGCAAGTACGTGCTACCGAAAAATTAAAGCGAAGAAAATATGCTAATCCCGTCAGGAACACCTGAGCAGGAGTTAAAGCTCAGACCATCGAACCGAGCCAGATTAGAACGGCACACGAACATCGTTTGTGTTGAAATGTGACAAAGGGCAACGCGACAAAAAACGGACGTCCAGGGAAATGCGTAATCTTTATTAATTGGTGGTAATTAGACGGTACCAATTAATGCAACAATGTACACCATTAACCGCGACGATGATAAGATTATTATTAACCTTGTGGAGTGGAGATGTTCCCCGGCCCGGCATCCGGCAGGGACCTCCCGCACTCGATTCAATTTAAAATGGAGCGCGGAACGGGAATTGAATTTAAACTGGGAATAAATGAGAATGTGAAGAGCGGAGAGTTTTGATGCAGCGCGGGTCATAATGAGGAGGTGCGGGAACCTCACCTTTCACAGCCTCAATAGATTCAGAAAATTGGAATCTGAGATTTTTTCTCCCATGAGGTTGATATTTCTTATTCAGTAGAGCACTTGTCGTTCCCTCACTTCTAACTCCTCTGCACCCCCTCCCCCCTTTCTCCCTCCCTCCCCCGTTCTCTGTCTTTCTCTTAAAAGAAGCAAAGCTGAGCTTACAGCAGTGCGGATCTTATGACTGTCTGACAGCGCTCAGACTAATGACGATGTCCTGGCTGAAGAGTGTGCCTTCCGCTGTTGAAATGCTCGAGTCTCGGGGGCAAATTTGAGAAAAATGTTGCATGAACAAAATGGAGTTTTATTTCTTGTTCGGTAACACATGTATGCTTTAGGGGTAGCGTGGTTCTGTGAGGGTTTTGGTTTTGTGATGGGTTAACTTACTGTAAAATCTGTAAATTATCTCTCTTTCTTTTTCTGTATCTCCCTCTGTATCCCTCTCTTCCTCCATTTCTCTCTCACACATACACTCCCCCTTATACCCCTTTCTCTCCATCTCTCACCCCCCTCTCTCCTCCTCTCTCCCCCTCCCTCTCTCCCTCCCTCTCTCTCCCCCCTATCTCCTCTCCCCCTTCTCTCTCTCTCCTCCTCCCCCCTCTCTCCTCCTCTCCCCCTCTCTCTCCCATCCTCCCCTCTCTCACCCTCTCTCTCTCCCCCCTCTCTCTCCCCCCTATCTCCTCCCCCCCTCTCTCCCCCTTCTCTCTCTCTCCTCCTCCCCCCTCTCTCCTCCTCTCCCCCTCTCTCTCCCATCCTCCCCTCTCTCACCCTCTCTCTCTCCCCCTCTCTCACATCCTCCCCTCTCTCACCCTCTCTCTCTCCCCTCTCTCTCTCCCTCCCCCCCTCTCCCCTCTCTCTCTCCCTCCCCCCCTCTCCCTCTCTCTCTCCCCCCTCTCTCACCCTCCCCCCCTCTCTCTCTCCCTCCTCCCCCTCCCCCTCTCAGGGAGGGCAGCAGTCAGGAGGTGCCCATCCTGGTGGTGGGCAGTAAGCGGGACCTCCAGAGGCAGCGGTTCACCCCGCGCCGGGCCGTCTCGGTGCTGGTGAAGAAGACGTGGAAGTGCGGCTACGTGGAGTGCTCCGCCAAGTTCAACTGGCACGTGACGCTGCTGTTCAAAGAGCTGCTGGGCATCTCCGTCAGCCGGGGCATGCGGCAGAACCACACCTCCATCCGCCTGCAGGGGGCGCTGCAGCGCAACCGCTGCTCCGTCATGTGACCTCTTCCTCCCGTGCCCCGCGTGGGACACACACACACACACACACACACACACTCAGGGGGGCATCCTCAAAAAGTGCAACAGCTGGAAAAAAAAAAAAAAAAAACACCCAGAGGCCTCTCTTTCTTACTCCGCCCAGACCGGGTCCCGATTGGCCGCAGGGCGGCGCGCTGGATCTGTGATGTCACTATAGCACCGAATTACCCAATCAGAGCAGTCGATTAAACAATGAATTGGCCATTTACAGCAGTTGCTTCTGCAGTTAACCGGCCTGACTGGTGTCCCTGTGTCCAAAAAACCGGCTGTTGATTTTTGACTGTTGACGGAGGTGAACACAGAAACCAGCGGACCCTGCGGCCCCCCAGGGACACTTGGTTGTCATGCCGACGCTGTATTTGAGTCTGCGGCAGGACTTCTTCTGATCCACGAACGTTTCAGACGTTTCTCTCATCCCTCCCCAGGGTCCGCTCTCGCCCGGCCGCAGGGAGAACCGCGAGGGAGAACCGCAAGGGAGAACCACAAGGGAACTCCTTCTCTTCTCCTTACCGCTGCCCGTCCGCTTCACTGCAGACAGAAAAGTCAGACTTAACAAGTGCTTGAGTCCTATAATGAAACGCACAATTATAATTTTGCTCTCAAGTAGAAAAATATTGGCCTGTTTTAAGTTAACTCTTTGCTTGGCATGTGAAATTGTCATACCCCCATTGGCAAGTCTTGAAATGAGTTAAAAATGTCTCACGTCATTGGCAATATTTTTGTCTTACTCAGCAGAAAAGTCATAGAAATAAGATAGTAGGCTGTTTTTCCAGACATGGATTAGGCCTATACTAAAAGAGCTATAGGTTTAATCTATGTCTGAGAAACCAGCCTTATAAGTCTGAGTATAAGAGTAAAATACTTGTTAACATAGACTTATTCTTTGGTTTGCAGTGTTTACCCAGGGAGACATGAAGTACCTGTGTCTATCAACTGCTGTATGTGCTCTGGTCCCCCAGCTGCACGTTACCTGCCCACAATGCACCTGTCCTCTCCAGGTGCGATGCGCAGCGAGGCATGCTGGGGCACTCCCTTACGGGCCTGGTTACTAAGCGACGGCCAATGATAAGGCGTGGCTATGAGGAGCCGGTTGAGAAGCACAGCATTCAGGACCGCGGGGCTCGTATAAATGTTCATTGCGCGCGGCGATTGTGCGTTCTCTCGCGATCGCTGTTATTAGTGCTAATGGCTTTCTAGCATCGTCTCTCAGCAGCATCCTGGCATCTGCGGCACATCAACACATCGCCTTCTCGGGGGGGACGGTGTTTCATCTCCCACGCGGCTCGCCGTTTCTCACACCTCTCATCGACGTGCTCTCGGTCCATCTGAGCGTGTTTCTGAGGAACGATATCAATATGGCATTTTCCACAGGGAAGTGGGCGAGGGGACCTACTATAATAGTAATAAATAATAATAATAATAATAATAATAATAATATTTTTTCAAAAGTCTTCCATTTGCAGTGAAACTAGCCCTCGTAGGCTGTCAGAGGACCACAGATGAGTGGCCAGCCACTCGAAGTGGCTCAGAGAAGGCCTAAGAGGAGTGGCTGACACCGGGGCACTTTGGGAAAGAAGAAAGAGGATGTACAGGGAATTAGCTTCACTGCCCTCTAAAGCGCTGTATCTTGGCAACTGACTGGGTAGTGTGTGTGGGACTTTTTTTTTTTTTTCTGTATGAGTACACGCCCTTTGCTGGGGACACGTGTGTGGAGGGAGGGAGGGAGGGAAGGGGGAAGGGGATTCAAATCGCCTATTTTCCTATTTTTAGTTTTCATTCTTAATTACAGCATCTTACACAGCTCACAGAGGGCTATTGAGGCTGGGCATGAAGGAGGGAACAAAAGGAGTAATCCATGTACATTTGGTTACAACCTCCCATCAGTACACAAACACACACACACACACACACACACACACACACACACATTAACAATACACTGATAGACATACACACATACACAACGCAGATACACTCGCGCACACACAGACACACACACTGCCCACACACACACACATACACACACACACACACACACACACACACACACATTAACAATACACTGATAGACATACACACATACACAACGCAGACACAGTCGCGCGCACACAGACACACACTGCGCACACACACACAGACACACATTAACAATACACTGATAGACATACACACATACACAACGCACACAGTCGCGCGCGCACAGACACACACACACACTGCACACAATGCATGCTATATAGGATAATAATCACTGCACACAAACCTGGCTTTACGATGCATTACTTCTCCACACCTGTCATAAGTACATCAAGACATTTATCATTAAAAAAAAAAAAAATCTCCTTTTCTCAAAATGCCCTAAAGTGTGCATATGAAGGGGGGGAGGGGGTAGGTGGGTCAGTGAGAAACAGTGTTTAGTGTTGATCTGCATGCCTCATTGTTTGTTAAAAGTAGTTTGTGAAGGGGCTCTGGTTTCATAGCACCGATGTGAAAATGTGTGAACCGGAGTCGACTATGCAGGCAGTGGCAGCAGCTTCGAACGAGCTGAGCTCATGTGAAGAAGATAAATGATACACATCCTTGCCACAAGATGGCGCTCTTATGTGGCGTTTCCAACCACGGGAACACACGAGCTTCGCGTGTCGTTCCAGGAGACTGCAGCAATAGTCCGCTGAAATGCCCTTCCTGCGGGCCTTCAGATAAAAAATCTGTAAAACTCTGGGTGGGAAATATTTTTTAATGAATCCCTCAAACTGATATGTTGGGTTTTTTTTTTGTCGTAGTTGACGCTGAAGTATTTCAAAAAGGCGCAAATCCATTCACGGATTGAGCATGCCCTCCCAGAGCTTTTATAACGCATCCATAGGTACGGGTCGCTGTGAAACAACTTTATTTTGTAGCGCATCAATGGATTACGTGACTGTAGCATTTACACTGTATGTGAGCGCTGTGACTTAAACGCATGGATGTTGGGGTAACGGGGCCTGTCTGTTTCGTGGAATTGACCGCAACTTGCACCCGCACAGTGACTGTTTGTATAATCAGTCTGTTTGGACTGAAATCGGGGGTGGGGGAGGGGGGGGGGGGGGTTCTGCGTCTATCGCGTTACAACTCAAAGGGCTACTCTTTTTCTATATCTGAGAGTATTGTTACACTCGTGCTGTTGTGTTTTTCTTCTTTATTTTGTGTTGAATAGTTGTCGGTGTTTTATTTTAACAATGGAACGAATGAATAAAATGTTGGACTTATCAAAACGAACTGCCTTACATGTCTTCATTTTACAATTTTAAAATGTTCTATTTTAACATATGACGAGGGAGACATTTGAGAAAGGGATCAATTCAGCCAGTGCGGAGACCATTTCAAGGCCACACCACCAACTGTTTTTCCACACCCAGTTACTGTACATAACTTAGAAGTATATTAATATGAATGTATCAATTACAATACAAATCGAAGGGGCACTTGGGGCAAAACGTACAGTAAACATCTCGCCAAGATCCCAGGAGTAGATTGGCTTACAGTAGTGTACGCGTTAAAACTCATTTATGCTGTGTTCCATCGGTTCTTTCGTCTCTGGTGTTTTCCAATAAAATATGGCAATCGGTTTCGCGGTTGGTAAGTTTAAATCGCGAGGATCCCGCGTGACAGCCCACAGACAGTCGTTACGGTTCGTCGACTCGTCGCTGAGATACTCGGTTGCCACCCGGCGACCGAAGACAAGCATTGCACGTGATCCGTACAAAGCCAGCCCAAACTTCGTAATAGCATACATTATGTATTTGCTACGTGTGTCGTAATATTCTTACATTGATTATTGGAAGTTCAAAATAACAGTCGTGTCACCCAGTTGCAGGTTCCGAGCAAAGCCACCGTAACCGCTCGTTGTCCAACGACTTATTTTTTAAACTCTTAATATCCATCTTTTATTATTCCAGAATTAATTTATGTCTGCTCCTTTGTAAAACAATTTGTCGGTTTGTTAATTAAAAGCAATGCATATTACAGATATGACTTTTTGAAATTGGCTGGACTACTGTCATTTAATAGCCTAACCTATTTGAAACATATAAGGCGTTTCGCTCTTGTAGGAATGCGGATCAGTGACATGTCAGCATTTCTGCCGAGAGTAAGATTAAAAAAACAAAAAAAAAAAACAGTGTCCTTTCTATGAAATAACAATGTTTCCATTACATTACATTCACTTACGACGTTGCAAACCGCCGTTGCAAACTGAGTTTCGGGGTTTTAATTTGTGTGAAAGAATGACAACTAGGGTAATATTTATAATAATCCATATGCTTACATCGGGCTCATCGCCGTGTAGCTTTTCCTGTTCGCGAAATGAAATTGAGAACATGCAGAACGTGTGTTACTACCCGACGGCAGGTGACAGATGAAACGAATGCAAATTTCACCGCGGTCGCGCTCGTCCGGCCGCGGCGCGTGTCACGTGTTGCCCGATGTTTCAGGAATTCTTGATAGCTACGTCACATGATAGTGTGCTTCTCGGTAGCGTCGGTTTCCATCCTTCCTCCCGTTTCCAGCGTCATGTGAAGGGGGCGTCTAGTATCCCCCCCTGTTTTGTCTCCAGTCGGGACCCTCCCCCGCCGAGCTCTCCCAGCTTATCGGCGGCGAGTGTATGGGGAAGGCAGGCGCTCCCTGTAGCGGCTCCAGCGGGATAGTGTCATTTCTCACCGCGGTGCCCTGTTTATCCTGTAAGCCTCAACCTGTGGTGGAGCGGAGGATGAGCGACCAGGGGAAGGGCTCGGCATCCACAGCTGCCGGGGCCCCGGCTCCCGGGTCGGACACTTACAAAGGCTGGCTATTTAAATGGACTAACTATCTGAAAGGGTATCAACGCCGATGGTTCGTCCTCAGCAACGGCCTGCTGTCGTATTACAGGTACTTGTCCGTGGGAACAATGTGCATACACAACTGTTTTGAAGATGTCAACTGAATTTTTGATCACTTGTCAGTTAGCTTGCTAGCAAGCTATGTGGTGCTGAAATTGTTAACCGGTTTGCTAGCTCGGTTGTTTTTTTGTTTTGTTGTTTTTTTTTTTGCAGTAAAACATTTACAACATCCACTCATCGTATTTGGGAGGTGCAGAAAGTTAGCTTGTCACAGTGTAGCTCGCTAGTGCTAGCGAGGTGGCGAGCTACATGTTCGTTCCAGCGTCAGCACACAACTTGTCAACCACGCAACTTCTCCCGGCTAGCTAGCTAGCAAGCTAGCTGTTTTCTGCTGCATTTCGAGACGACGTCAGTCTGCTCCGTCCACGATTCATGGCACGATTTTAAGGCCTCTGTTGCGCGCACAGTTTTGATGGAGAGCTAGCTGGTCAAATAAGCAATCACATGGCAAGTTGGTAAAAATGATTTTAAACATTAATGTGACAACGTCCAAAAATAATTCGGGAAATCACTGTTAGTGTTAGCGAGCTAACAGTCAAGTGTTAATGTTTGGCCATCGCAAATGTGATTTATTGTGTTCTGTAGCTGAACACATTAATTAAGTAGATTTTATAGCTCGCAAACCAGCTAAAAAAAAACACCTTTAGGTAGGTTGCCAGCAAGCTTACGTTTTTTTGATCTAAGGTGGGAAAAATCGATTGTCGAGACAGGAATCAGTCAATTGTGTCACGTTATTATAGGTTTTTTATGAATACAGGTAGCGACATTGGCTAAATGCATAAACTTGTATAAAACGATGTAACGTAATGAAGTCGACATCGACTTCTGAAACCTTAATAGCTAACGCACGAGGGAAAACATTTGTTTTACAGTTGACACCTGTGCAGCAGGTAAATGACACCTGTTGTCGAGGTACCTCTTGGACAGGAATCATATTTCGCTTAGCCCTTTGAAAGGGTGGGTGGGTGGAGGGTAGACTGTCACTTAGGCGACAGTCAGTTTCTGCCAACGCGGTTTCCGTTGCTAATTAATTGGTTTATTAGTGCCTGCCGGCAGCAGTGCTCCCTTGAGTTTTCCAGTCTTGTCAGACAATCGCCACCGCAGTTCCGGGAGCGTAAACAGATTGTAGACTGCATCGGATTAAATGCAATATTGTAATAGTGATCATTATTTAATTAACACACTGGAACTATTACTGTGCGTTGCTGTGCCGTTGCCATGTATGCAAACAGACGCCGTATACTAAAAAGCAAAGCGAGAATTGCACGGAGCACAAACCGATGTGGGATAACTGGTTCCCTGAGAATATTCTTTGAATAATTACATCAACTCCCTGATGTGAAATTGGCTCAGCATTTGCGTGAGCATTTAAAAGAAAGTTTTGTGATGTGTATTCCAATCCACGAAAGGTCCGACAACGAAACTAGACCGTGTTAGTTGTGCAGTAGGATACCTGTCTGGTTTTGCACATGTATGCTTTGAGTACACAGTAAAAATGTTAAATATTCATTCAATGCTAACAGTGTTAGTCAGTACACAAGGGTTAGAATGTACTCTCGTCAGTGGAAAATTCACTGTGTAGGAGTTGAGAGAACGCCATGGACTACGCTCTGTGGCGCACACCTGTTCAGGACTGGATTGATAATTAGGAGGAGGGTGTTGAAATAATACACCGTTCGGTTAGTATTGTGTGAACGAGCGGACCGTTAATTCCCAGCGCAGTCGCCGCGGGCCCTCAAGACCGTGGTAACCAGCCAGCTATTTTTACCTTGCGATAGTCGCACATCGGAGAAGGAGAGTTGAACTAATTCTCCTGTCTATTTGTCCGGATGTTTCCGTCCTGGGCCCGTTTGGTGACATTGAGAAGGCTGGCTCCCAGCGTCGTGCGCTACGTTAGGAGGCTGGCCCGGGTGCCCTATCCAGGGGCCCTGGTGGAGACGTGCCAGTGTCCTGCGTCTCCGTGTGCCAGTGATGTAATATAGAGCTCTGTCCCTTTCTCTTCCCTCTATTATTAGCCCATTGTGTTGGAAGGTGACTGTTCCCGTGATGTAAGGGGTAAGGGTAGCTTGGCGACATCTGAGCACAGAGGCACTGGTGCAAGTGGATCTTCTCACAAAGAGGAGCCTGCACAAGGCTGCCAGGACCGGCCACCAGTGTGTGTGTGTGTGTGTCTGTCTGTCTGTCTGTCTGTCTGTCTGTCTGTGTGTGTGCATGTGTGTGTGCATGTGTCTGTGTCTGTGTCTGTGTGTGTGTGTGTGTGTGTGTGTGTGTGTGTCTGGCGTGCATGTGTGTATGTGTGTTTGCTTGTGTGTGTATCTGTGCCTGTGTGTGCATGTGTACATGACCCCTGGAAATTACTGCACATTTCCAAGGCATGGTTTTAAGCCCCCCCACCCTCGCCATACCCCCCCCCCCCCCCCCCCCCAAGTATGAACTTTGCAGGCGAATGAAAGTGGAGTGTCCCCCTCCCCCCTCCCCCGCGCTCTCTGATTGTGAGGAGTTAGTCAGCCACGGAGAGGATGAGACGCTCCATGCGTCAGGCAGCCGCGTCAGCAGTTCTTCAGAGCGGCTGTAGAGCGTGGCGCGCGCTGTTAGCACGTTAGCACGCTGCCGGACTCCGCGCTCCGCCAGACTGGGGCCCTCTCCACACGTATTCATCCGGGGGCTCGGCACCTCTAATTTCACCCTCCCAGTGAATTATTTATGCTGCCGTTTGTATTTAGTGCTCTTATTAATAGTGCCGTCCTGACTGCCAAAGTTTGCCAATCGTTGACCTTTCATTTA
>NC_083770.1:47125679-47137548 GCF_963514075.1 Conger conger | reverse complement strand
CGGCCGGTCTGAGTGGGGTTTGAGTCCCGGCCGGTCTGAGTGAGGTTTGAGTCCCGGCTGGTCTGAGTGGGGTTTGAGTCCCGGCCGGTCTGAGTGGGGTTTGTGTCCCGGCCGGTCTGAGTGGGGTTTGAGTCTCAGCGGGTCTGAATGGGGTTTGAGTCCCGGCCGGTCTGAGTGGGGTTTGAGTCCCGGCCGGTCTGAGTGGGGTTTGAGTCTCAGCGGGTCTGAGTGGGGTTTGAGTCCCGGCCGGTCTGAGTGGGGTTTGAGTCCCGGCTGGTCTGAGTGGGGTTTGAGTCTCAGCGGGTCTGAATGGGGTTTGAGTCCGGGCCGGTCTGAGTGGGGTTTGAGTCTCAGCGGGTCTGAGTGGGGTTTGAGTCCTGGCCGGTCTGAGTGGGGTTTGAGTCCTGGCCGGTCTGAGTGGGGTTTGAGTCCCAGCCGGTCTGAGTGGGGTTTGAGTCTCAGCGGGTCTGAGTGGGGTTTGAGTCCCAGCCGGTCTGAGTGGGGTTTGAGTCCCGGCGGGTCTGAGTGGGGTTTGAGTCTCAGCGGGTCTGAGTGGGGTTTGAGTCCTGGCCGGTCTGAGTGGGGTTTGAGTCCCAGCCGGTCTGAGTGGGGTTTGAGTCTCAGTGGGTCTGAATGGGGTTTGAGTCCTGGCCGGTCTGAGTGGGGTTTGAGTCCCGGCCGGTCTGAGTGGGGTTTGAGTCCCGGCCGGTCTGAGTGGAGTTTGAGTCTCAGCGGGTCTGAGTGGGGTTTGAGTCCTGGCCGGTCTGAGTGGGGTTTGAGTCCCAGCCGGTCTGAGTGGGGTTTGAGTCTCAGTGGGTCTGAGTGGGGTTTGAGTCCTGGCCGGTCTGAGTGGGGTTTGAGTCCCGGCCGGTCTGAGTGGGGTTTGAGTCCCGGCCGGTCTGAGTGGAGTTTGAGTCTCAGCGGGTCTGAATGGGGTTTGAGTCCCGGCCGGTCTGAGTGGGGTTTGAGTCCCGGCCGGTCTGAGTGGAGTTTGAGTCCCGGCCGGTCTGAGTGGGGTTTGAGTCCCGGCCAGTCTGAGTGGGGTTTGAGTCCCGGCCGGTCTGAGTGGGGTTTGAGTCTCAGTGGGTCTGAATGGGGTTTGAGTCCCGGCCGGTCTGAGTGGGGTTTGAGTCCCGGCCGGTCTGAGTGGGGTTTGAGTCCCGGCCGGTCTGAGTGGGGTTTGAGTCCCAGCCGGTCTGAGTGGAGTTTGAGTCCCGGCCGGTCTGAGTGGGGTTTGAGTCTCAGCGGGTCTGAGTGGGGTTTGAGTCCCGGCCGGTCTGAGTGGGGTTTGAGTCCCGGCCGGTCTGAGTGGGGTTTGAGTCCCGGCCGGTCTGAGTGGAGTTTGAGTCCCGGCCGGTCTGAGTGGGGTTTGAGTCCCGGCCAGTCTGAGTGGGGTTTGAGTCCCGGCCGGTCTGAGTGGGGTTTGAGTCTCAGTGGGTCTGAATGGGGTTTGAGTCCCGGCCGGTCTGAGTGGGGTTTGAGTCCCGGCCGGTCTGAGTGGGGTTTGAGTCCCGGCCGGTCTGAGTGGGGTTTGAGTCCCGGCCGGTCTGAGTGGGGTTTGAGTCTCAGCCGGTCTGAGTGGAGTTTGAGTCCCGGCCGGTCTGAGTGGGGTTTGAGTCTCAGCGGGTCTGAGTGGGGTTTGAGTCCCAGCCGGTCTGAGTGTGGTTTGAGTCTCGGCGGGTCTGAGTGGGGTTTGAGTCCCAGCCGGTCTGAGTGGGGTTTGAGTCTCGGCGGGTCTGAGTGGGGTTTGAGTCCCGGCCGGTCTGAGTGGGGTTTGAGTCCCGGCCGGTCTGAGTGGGGTTTGAGTCCCGGCCGGTCTGAGTGGGGTTTGAGTCCCGGCCGGTCTGAGTGGGGTTTGCATGTTCTCCTCGTGCCTGTGTGGGCTTCCTCCAGGCACTCTGGTTTCCTCCCACAGTCCAAACACACACACAGGTTAGGCTGCAGCCCTGCCGTCAATGAGCTTGTGGGCTCAGTCTGCCTGCCTAGCCTGCCCAGTGTAAATAACGGCTAAATTTGATTATTGTGCTCAGGTCTCCTCCCATAACAGTACAGTTCCGTTATCAGTAAATGTCATGAAGGACCCATAATCTTTTGAGGGTTAATCGCGCACGGTTCACACATTAGCGCTCGTGGCTGTGGGCCCATTACTCCACAGTCTTCACAGTTATGGGCCTGTAATGCTTTTTTTAATGCATGCACGTTTTCCAGTGAGATGTGAGTGAACCTAAGACTTTTACTGTTTTAATGATTGAACTGAAGCAGAAATGCCCAGTGCCATTGAAGAAAATTTAATCACAGATTGTCCCTCATTATGGAATGAGCGAATAAGCACTGATGAGCATTGACCAGATGGAATTAGTAATTGAATGTTTATAGCATTGTAAATCCATCAAGAAAGTGACAACAATCTTCAGAGTGGAACCCTTTCTTGTTCTTTATGGAACCCTCTATCCTAGGTGTGTAGTGTGAAAACTCCCAGACAAGGAACCATTTTACCTGGCAAAGAACCCTTGAACTAGATGGGGTACGTCTATGGAATCACAAGGTTCCAAAAGTAACCACGAGTGTAGAATACTGTAAATAGTAAAATCATATTTACACTGTTGGGTAACTCAGTCATAATTCTTCTTAAAATGCGTCTGAAATGGCCACAGTGTGAAGTCTCTTAACACATCCTAACATGCCTGAACAGAAAATATTATAAAGAAAAGGTGTTTTTACAGGGCGGAAGTGAAGTTCTGTGCCGATAGCCTGAGGCGTGTGTATATGTGTAGAAGAGTGTGTGTGTGTGTGTGTGTATATGTGTAGAAGTGTGTGCGTGCGTGCGTGCGTGCGTGCGTGCGTGTGTGCGTGCGTGTGTGTGTGTGTGCGCGCGTGTGTGTATCATAACCCTGGTGTTCTCACATGGATGGATGATGTGTTGGGAAAGCTGGGAGGTTGTGCTGAATAAGATTAGATGTCTGAACATCCGCCAGGATGTAATCAGGATATTAGCGCTGTAATTTGTTGGATTGCACCAGACCTGTTCTGATTTAGTTCATCTTTATCTCATCAGTCACCACTTAATCGCAGCTAATGCCTCTACACGTGTGAGAAGAAGGGTTACGGGGAGACGTGTAACGGGTTCTGCCGAGGCCACAGCCCCCGCCAGGCCCAGTTTGTGCATGAACGTACCCCAGAATCGGACTCGTGTTCTCGGGCAGTTTCTGTGCGCTCCCGGGGCGGTCTCTGGCACTCTGGGCTTTCCGTGTTCTTCGCCTGTAACCATCGATTTACACGGGACCGGGGACGGATTCGAAATTTAATCACAAACGCAAACATTCGCTCGCCCCACACCGCAGCGTACGTGCACCTGTGTAAGGTACTTCTTATGTAACCATAGAAACCGCTGGTCACCGGTGTCATTGATTCTTTTGTATTTGTTGTTGCTATTTTTAGCTGTTTGAGGTCACGGCGGACAAGTATAGCACATTGTGGAATATTATGAGTGTAAACGATTGTTATGCAACCCACCCTCGTCAGACCTACCTGCCTGCGTCAGTGGCAACTCACTGAGACGCACGCACTCTCTGTTCTAACGGAGGATAGAACGGCCATTCCTGCCCACATACTGTATAAATCACCGATTTGTAATTCCACGGTGTCTTTAAATAATTCAAATGGACACAGTGTACAGCGCAGTCCAACAATATAACCGGTGAGAGCCGCCGTCGGGCGTTGGCAGAGGTTAAACTGTGCGTGGCTGCGAAGCTCTTCTGAGAGAAAAAACACTGCGATGCGTTTTCTGCCCAGTTAAAAGGGCTGTGACTTTCGTGTGGGGAGTCATAAACCACCGCTCTACGGCTGACCCGGGATCACAATACCCGTCCCTGATATCTAAACCCAGTCATTATGCGCAACGTAAACCTGATCCGGGGTCAGTGCGTGGGCAGAAGTTGAGGCACACAAGGCCCCACAGTCCCACAACACTGCTCTGTGTGTTTGTGTGTTTGTTTCCTTCATTGTTGTGCGTTTGTGCTCTCCGGCTCACGGACACACAATGGCCCTGTTGTCCTGCATTCTGCCCCTCTGAATGCAGAGTCATGGAGTGCGTACACCCACACACACACACCCACACACTCACACACCCACACACTCACTCACACACCCACACACACACACTCTTCTACACATATACACACACACTCCCACACACACACACAGACCCCCACACACTCACACACACACACACACACACACACTCACACACACACACACACACACACACACCCACACACTCTTCTACACATATACACACACACACACACCCACACACTCTTCTACACATACATACACACCCACACACTCACACACACACACCCACACACTCTTCCACACATATACACACACACACTCTCTCACACACACACACACACACACACACACCAACACACTCTTCTACACACAGACACACACAGACACACACAGACACACACAGACACCCACACACTCACACACTCACACCCACACACTCTTCTACACATATACACACACACTCACACACACACACCCACACACTCTTCTACACATATACACATACACACACACACACACTCACACCCACACACACTTCTGTACATATACACACACACTCTCACTCACACCAACACACTCACACACACACACTCTCACTCACACCCACACTCTTACACTCTCACACAGTCTTCTACACATACACCCACACACTCTCACACGTGTATATACACACACATCAACTTATGCACTGTACACACACACACACACACATCAACTTATGCACTGTACACACATATGCACATACACTTGCTCTTGTGGAGCACACCACTGTTCCATGTCTACAAACATCGTTTTTAGTGTGAAATATTTCGTCTGTAAACCGGTCACAAGCAAAATTCAGTTTGCTATTGTTAAAAGGGTGACAACAGGAGTGTGTTTGTTTGTATTGTGTGTCTGAGATCAGCGAATAAAAGGTGGTTTAAAAATGCAGGCAAGCCTTCAGGAACAAGCAGCAGCACGGAAAGCCTGTTTTTGTGGCTCCCTCTCTCCCGGGCTCTTTGTAGTCGGGTTTTTCTCTGCTGGAACGGAGCTCAAACAGCACCTCTTCTGTAGAGCAGCATTGTTAAACAGCTGTGCATGAGTATCTTGGCTCTGCAGAGTCTTTCACACACCAGTAGGCCCGAGCAACCTCCCCGACCTGGCAGCTGTGCATCCGCAACGGAAAAAACCAAAGAAGAAGTCCATCTCAACAAGTATTCTAGTCTTGTATTGAGACTGAATGTCTTATTTGTTTTACTTTTATATGAACTTAAACAAATAATATTGCCAATTAAGGTATTGTAAGGCTGTTTGACTCATTAAAAATTTGCCAATAGGCTAAGAACATTTCCCTTGTCCAACTTAAAATGAGTTAAGATTTTCTACTTGAGGGAGAGAGGGGAAAAAAAAAGATCTTACTGCAAGACGGAAAAACTTGTTGACGATGGACGTTTTCTGCCTCTTCGTGACTGAGCACACGAAGCGCACGACCCAACGCTCCTCTCCTGTGCCCTGTCCGTGCGTCCGTGCGTCTGCGTGTCTGTCCGCGTGTCTCTGCCCCCGCAGGACGCAGGCGGAGATGGCGCACACCTGCCGCGGCACCATCAACCTGGCCACGGCGCACATCGACACCGAGGACGCCTGCAACATCGTGCTCAGCAGCGGCGGCCGCACCTACCACCTGAAGGCAGGCTCCGAGGTGGAGCGCCAGCGCTGGGTCACCGCCCTGGAGCTGGCCAAGGCCCGGGCCATCCGCATGATGCACGACCAGTCCGGTGAGCCCCCGCCTCTGCCTCTCTCCTCTGCCTCTCTCACTCTGCTGTCCTCCTCTGCCTCTCTCCTCTGCTGTCCTCCTCTGCTGTCCTCCTCTGCCTCTCTCCTCTGCTGTCCTCCTCTGCCTCTCTCCTCTGCTGTCCTCCTCTGCCTCTCTCCTCTGCCTCTCTCACTCTGCTGTCCTCCTCTGCTGTCCTCCTCTGCCTCTCTCACTCTGCCTCTCTCACTCTGCTGTCCTCCTCTGCCTCTCTCTCACTCTGCTGTCCTCCCCTGCCTCTCTCCTCTGCCCCGCGCCTCTGCTGTCCTCCTCTGCCTCTCTTTCTCTGCCTCTCTCACTCTGCCTCTCTCACTCTGCCCCGCTCCTCTGCTGTCCTCCTCTGCCTCTCTCACTCTGCCTCTCTCACTCTGCCTCTCTCACTCTGCTGTCCTCCTCTGCTGTCCTCCTCTGCCTCTCTCACTCTGCCTCTCTCACTCTGCTGTCCTCCTCTGCCTCTCTCCTCTGCCCCGCGCCTCTGCTGTCCTCCTCTGCCTCTCTTTCTCTGCCTCTCTCACTCTGCCTCTCTCTCTCTGCCTCTCTCACTCTGCTGTCCTCCTCTGCTGTCCTCCTCTGCCTCTCACTCTGCCTCTCTCACTCTGCTGTCCTCCTCTGCCTCTCTCACTCTGCTGTCCTCCTCTGCCTCTCTCACTCTGCCTCTCTCACTCTGCTGTCCTCCTCTGCCTCTCTCACTCTGCCTCTCTCACTCTGCTGTCCTCCTCTGCCTCTCTCACTCTGCTGTCCTCCTCTGCCTCTCTCACTCTGCTGTCCTCCTCTGCCTCTCTCACTCTGCCTCTCTCACTCTGCTGTCCTCCTCTGCTGTCCTCCTCTGCCTCTCTCACTCTGCCTCTCTCTCTCTGCCTCTCTCACTCTGCCTCTCTCTCTCTGCCTCTCTCACTCTGCTGTCCTCCTCTGCCTCTCTCACTCTGCTCTCCTCCTCTTCCTCTCTCACTCTGCTCTCCTCCTCTTCCTCTCTCACTCTGCTATCCTCCTCTTCCTCTCTCACTCTGCTGTCCTCCTCTTCCTCTCGCATTCTGCCATCCTCCTCTTCCTCTCTCTCACTCTGCTGTCCTCCTCTTCCTCTCTCACTCTGCTGTCCTCCTCTTCCTCTCTCACTCTGCTGTCCTCCTCTTCCTTTCACACTCTGTTATCCTCCTCTTCCTCTGTTTCACTCTGCCATCCTCCTCTTCCTCTGTTTCACTCTGCTATCCTCCTCTTCCTGTTTCATTCTCCTCTTCCTCTGTTTCACTCCTCTTCCTCTCATTCTGCCATCCTCCTCTTCCTCTCTTTCACTTCTCTGTCATCTCCCTCTTCCTCTCTGTTATCTTCCTCTTCCTCTCCGTCACCCTCCTCTTCCTCTCCGCTCACGGTCATTAGCGGCCTCATTAGTCCGGTCCTGCCTTGGCACTCGTTATCCTGCAGTTCCCTCAATGTCAAGCAGCACTCAGCGTAATGAGCAGGATTTCATTACAGGACTGTGAAATCTGATTACAGGGGCCATGCAGAGGATCCATCCCCTGGTACCCAGTGCATCTGCTATTGTGATATAGAGCAGATAGTGTACTCTGGTATTGTGATATAGGGAAGCTAGTGCAAGTTGGTATTGTGATATTGAGAAGGTAGTGCAAGCTGGTATTGTGATATTGGCTAGATACCACACTCTGCTATTGTGATATAGTGCACTCTGGTATTGTGATATGGGCAGTTTGGGTACTCTGGTATTGTGATATGGGCAGTTTGGGTACTCTGGTATTGTGATATGGGCAGTTTGGGTACTCTGGTATTGGGCAGTTTGGGTACTCTGGTATTGTGATATAGTGCACTCTGGTATTGTGATATGGGCAGTTTGGGTACTCTGGTATTGTGATATGGGCAGTTTGGCTACTCTGGTATTGTGATATGGGCAATTTGGGTACTCTGGTATTGTGATATTGGGCAGTTTGGGTACTCTGGTATTGTGATATAGTGCACTCTGGTATTGTGATATGGGCAGTTTGGGTACTCTGGTATTGTGATATGGGCAGTTTGGCTACTCTGGTATTGTGATATGGGCAATTTGGGTACTCTGGTATTGTGATATGGGCAGTTTGGCTACTCTGGTATTGTGATATGGGCAGTTTGGGTACTCTGGTATTGTGATATGGGCAGTTTGGGTACTCTGGTATTGTGATATGGGCAGATGGGGTACTCTGGTATTGTGATATGGGCAGTTTGGGTACTCTGGTATTGTGATATAGTGCACTCTGTTATTGTGATATTGGGCAGTTTGGGTACTCTGGTATTGTGATATAGTGCACTCTGGTATTGTGATATGGGCAGTTTGGGTACTCTGGTATTGTGATATGGGCAGTTTGGGTACTCTGGTATTGTGATATAGTGCACTCTGGTATTGTGATATTGGGCAGTTTGGGTACTCTGGTATTGTGATATAGTGCACTCTGGTATTGTGATATGGGCAGTTTGGGTACTCTGGTATTGTGATATGGGCAGTTTGGGTACTCTGGTATTGTGATATGAGCAGGTTGGGCACTCTGGTATTGTGATATGGGCAGTTTGGGTACTCTGGTATTGTGATATGGGCCGTTTGGGTACTCTGGTATTGTGATATGGGCAGGTTGGGCACTCTGGTATTGTGATATGAGCAGACAGTGAGCCCCGCTGTAGAGTGTGAGCTCTGGGGGAGCATGCCGTGCCAGTCTAGAACATTCCGTCTCGTTCAGGACGTCGGCCGCTGGGTCGTGACGTTGTGACAGTTGCGGTTTCACCGCGTGACACCGCGCTCACTCCGAGACCGGTGTGTCCTCTGACATTTTAAAGCGGGGCGAGGCAGGGTATGAAATTGCACCGGGTTGATGCGATCTATAAACGGCTGTGTTTTCACCCGGGTGGCCACTAGAGGGAGCCATTTCAACGAGTATTGTTCGAAAGCCAGCGCCGATCTGGAATCTGCTTTTATTTGTCACCCGAGAGACACGATCGCAGGGACGTTGAAACTTTTCATCAAAATGCTTCTTCTCTCATGGGGCGTTCCTCAGAGCGAGGGTTTTCTGGGAATCTGGCGATGAGCTGGACTGTTGTGATCCGCTGTCCGTCATTTGACATTCAGGCCAAGCCTCCTGTCCATCACTTCCCTGCTGAAGGTGATGTCATGCCTGACCAGTCAGGGCTGGAGTGCAGTCCTTTCCCAATGGTGGGGGGAGGGGGGGGGAGGGGGGGACCCATGTTCCATGTTCCTGAGCTCACAGCTCTGTGTGTGTCCTTCTCTCTCAATGTGTGTGTGTGTGTCTCTCAGTGTGTGTGTGTGTGTGTGTCTCTCTTAGTGTGTGTCTCTCTCAGTGTGTGTGTGTGTGTGTGTCTCTCAGTGTGTGTGTGTGTGTGTCTCTCTCAGTGTGTGTGTGTGTGTGTGTCTCTCAGTGTGTGTGTGTGTGTGTCTCTCTCAGTGTGTGTGTGTGTGTGTGTCTCTCTCAGCGTGTGTGTGTCTCTCAGTGTGTGTGTGTGTCTCTCTCAGTGTGTGTGTCTCTCTCAGTGTGTGCCTCTCTCAGTGTGTGTGTCTGTGTGTGTGTGTCTCTCTCAGTGTTTGTGTCTGTGTGTCTGTGTCTGTGTTTGTGTGTGTGTGTGTGTGTGTGTGTGTTTCTCTCAGTGTGTGTAGAGGAGGGCTGGTGGAGCCTGTCTCTCAGTGTGTGTGTCTCTCTCTCTCTCTCAGTGTGTGTGTGTGTCTCTCTCTCTCAGTGTGTGTGTGTGTCTCTCTCTCAGTGTGTGTGTGTCTCTCTCTCAGTGTGTGTGTGTGTCTCTCTCTCTCAGTGTGTGTGTGTGTCTCTCTCTCAGTGTGTGTGTGTCTCTCTCTCAGTGTGTGTGTGTCTCTCTCTCAGTGTGTGTGTGTCTCTCTCTCTCAGTGTGTGTGTGTGTCTCTCTCTCAGTGTGTGTGTGTCTCTCTCTCAGTGTGTGTGTCTCTCTCTCTCAGTGTGTGTGTGTGTCTCTCTCTCAGTGTGTGTGTCTCTCTCTCAGTGTGTGTGTGTCTCTCTCTCAGTGTGTGTGTCTCTCTCTCTCAGTGTGTGTGTGTGTCTCTCTCTCAGTGTGTGTGTGTCTCTCTCTCAGTGTGTGTGTGTCTCTCTCTCAGTGTGTGTGTCTCTCTCTCTCAGTGTGTGTGTGTGTCTCTCTCTCAGTGTGTGTGTGTCTCTCTCTCAGTGTGTGTGTCTCTCTCTCTCAGTGTGTGTGTGTGTCTCTCTCTCAGTGTGTGTCTCTCTCTCTCTCTCTCTGTGTCTCTCTCTCTCTGTGTGTGTGTCTCTCTCTCTCTCTCTCTCTGTCGCTCTCTCAGTGTGTGTGTGTCTCTCTCTCAGTGTGTGTGTCTCTCTCTCTGTGTGTGTGTGTCTCTCTCTCTCTGTGTCTCTCTCAGTGTGTGTGTGTGTCTCTCTCTCTCTCAGTGTGTGTGTGTCTCTCTCTCTCAGTGTGTGTGTCTCTCTCTCAGTGTGTGTGTGTCTCTCTCTCTCAGTGTGTGTGTCTCTCTCTCTCAGTGTGTGTGTCTCTCTCTCTCAGTGTGTGTGTGTCTCTCTCTCAGTGTGTGTGTCTTTCTCTCTCAGTGTGTGTCTCTCTCTCAGTGTGTGTGTGTGTCTTTCTCTCAGTGTGTGTGTGTGTGTCTCTCTCAGTGTGTGCCTCTCAGTGTGTGTCTGTGTGTGTGTGTGTGTTTCTCTCATTGTGTGCCTCTCTCAGTGTTTGTGTGTTTATGTGTGTGTGTGTTTCTCTCAGTGTGTGTGTGTCTCTCAGTGTGTGTGTGTCTGTGTGTGTGTGTGTGTGTGTGTTTCTCTCAGTGTGTGTTTCTGTGTGTGTCTCTCTCAGTGTGTGTGTCTGTGTGTCTGTGTGTGTGTGTGTGTGTGTGTCTCTCTCTCTCAGTGTGTGTGTGTGTGTCTCTCTCTCTCTCTCTCTCTCTCTCTCTCTCTCTCTCAGTGTGTGTGTGTGTGTCTCTCTCTGTGTGTGTGTGTCTTTCTCTCTCTCAGTGTATGTGTGTGTGTGTGTCTCTCAGTGTGTGTGTGTGTCTCTCTCTCTCAGTGTGTGTGTCTCTCTCTCTCAGTGTGTGTGTCTCTCTCTCTCAGTGTGTGTGTGTGTCTCTCAGTGTGTGTAGAGGAGGGCCGGTGGAGCCTGTCTCTCAGTGTGTGTGTGTCTCTCTCTCAGTGTCTCTCTCTCTCAGTGTGTGTGTGTGTCTCTCTCTCTCTGTGTCTCTCTCTCAGTGTGTGTGTGTGTTTCTCTCAGTGTGTGTAGAGGAGGGCCGGTGGAGCCTGTCTCTCAGTAGGCCCTCGCCCTGCTACCCTGCTGTAATTAGAGAGGGCCTTTGTGAGGTGCAGCTGCCTGTGTTTAAGAGCGCCGTCGCTGTGGGAAGCGTGGGCGCAGGAGAGCGCACGCTCCTCTCTCCCCGGCCGTCAGCCCTGCCGATCAACCGGATGCCAACAATTACCCACCTGTTACTCTCTCCATGGGGCCTTGTTCCAAGGGCGGGAACCGCCACGGATCCCCGCGGGGTTCTGTTCTCCGTTTCATCACCGGCTTGTTTTAGCAGATTGGTGAGCAGGGCGCTGAGTCGGTGCTGGGACCAGCTGGGTGTTACGTTTTCCGGAAGCTTCTGCGGGGGACTTGCGCCTGGCATCCCGACAGGAGGAAGGTGTTTCTGTGGACGGGTGTCGTCTCTCTTCTTCGTCTTCTGTGGTGGACCGAAGTGCTCTGTGGTCACTCTCACTGGACGATGGCACACAGCGTGCTGACTAAAGTCCCAGAATGCATTTCTGCACCCCACTGTGCCCACTCCCTCTTGGAGCCTGTGCATTATCAGCAGAGTGTCAGTCAGAATCGGGCTGGGGTCAGAGGGCAAAGGGCAGAGGGCATCAGCCAGGGTTTTTTTGGGCTGTGGGTCCCAGGGTGGTCTACGTTTGTCTGAGCCAACATCTACTCCTCCTATGGCTGTAATTCCTGTTAGTGAGGGGAAGAGACTTCTAACATCCCCTGTCTATCCTACTGTACTGC
>NC_083770.1:47115679-47118179 GCF_963514075.1 Conger conger | reverse complement strand
CACATCCAGGAGGTGGCGCCACTTCCCAGCTCTGCCGTGGCCCCGCCCACCTGACGTCAGGACCGTTTCTGATTGATCTGTGTGAGCGTCCGTGTCCCATCAGATTCCCACTGCTGTTCCTCTACAACCGGAGCACTAATCTCCGGCTGAAACGATGCGTTTTACTCCATTATCAGCGTTAGAAACACCAGGCCCCGGCTGGAAATGTCAATTCTGACACATTATGCTTGTTCTATTTTTTTCTTTGTTTTTCCATGCAATCCATCTGTGCTGGTGAGTATTTGGTTCAGTACTTAACTCACAGGCACGGCCGGGAATTAAACCCATAACCTTTGACCTCAGTCGCATTCGCTAATCATTACACCGCACTGGCAGCCCAAAGGTTCCCAAGGGTGCCATCTTGGCTCAGAAACTACTGGCCTGATTTACGAAGACCTTTAGCAAGTGCAACGCCTCTTAACATGCACAAAACTAATAAGACAACTAATGATTGGTGCAAAATGCATGCCGTGACGAGTCGTGGTCGTGTTATTGGTTTTTCAGAGCGCTAAGCTCCTGACTTATGAATGTTTGGGCAGGGAATTCAGCAACCAGCCAAACTAAACCTGCTGCGCTGCATTACTGTAGGCCCTGGAGGAGCTGACCTTTGACCTCTCCCCCCTCCCCCACAGGGACACACGCACGCACACCCACCCACAGAGACACACACATGCACGCACACCCACAGAGACACACACATGCACGCACACCCACAGAGACACACACACACGCGCACGTGCCTGCGTGCACAAACATGTTCTTGACTGAATATTCTGATGCTGATGTACTACAGCCACTACTGCTAATTGAAAGCAGTTCTTAGCACCTTTCGATGGGGAATAAAATGCTCATTAACGGGTAAGTGTAAGATGTGACTGAACGGGGTCCCAGCCCACAGTGAGCGGGAAGGTGTCGGTGCCTAATGAAGTGGGTCGGCTGTCGCGGACATGGGCGGAGGACGTGGCTGAACAGTGTTACCGTGGGGACGGCGTGGGGGCGGGGGGGGGGGGAGGGGGGGTGCAGCGCTGTCATCAGTGAGACTCCCCTGCAGTCTGCTCCAGTGGCTGGCTGTCGATACGCAGACCAGAGCAGAGGTGTGTGCCGGCAGCCCTGCGCATCGGCGGTGCCCGTCGATACCCGCCCTGTTCAGGCCGGGGGCCTAAAACTGACCGTGGGAGGAGCCAGGCTCAGTGGGCAGAGCCACCGACCTCCACTGGCCTCTCGGGGGCGGGGCTGCGGCGTGGAATGGTCATGTGACCGGCTCGCGGTTTCCGCAGCATCAGCCGGCTCCTCCTCTCGTCGCCCGGGGAGACGGTCGGCGGTGTGGCCTCCACTTCCTCCTGTAGACCATCGCCATGACGACCCCCACGGCCAGGCCAGACCAATCAATCAATCAATCGATCAATTTTTATTTGTATAGTGCTTTTAACAAAGGGGCTTTGTCATAAAGCAGCTTTACAGAGAACCGGACCCCCAAGGGTACACCTAGGGCAACAGTGGCAGGGAGTTATGGGACCCCTCGGACTGATAACACGTGTGAATAATGTGGACAGTGATTGACTGGCCCCCCTGGATAGTGTACCTGTGACTGCCTATCAGTTTATCCCCAGGGTCAAAGGTCATACAGGAGAGAGAGAGAGGAGAGGAAAGAGGGAGAGTGAGAGAGGAGTTTGTTTCCTTGCCACCTCACACCGTATTATGGGTAATGGCTGGTATCTGTCCATGGTACTGAAATATTTGATATCGTTGTGATGGTGTATAGACAGTACGGGCATCGATTGGTGATGTCTGCCACAATCAGCCCAGTGGAGTTTCACTGCCTCTGACTCCTGCTCCCTCTCTCTTTCCCGCCTCTCTCTCTCCCCCCCTCTCCCCCCCTTTCTCTCTCTCGCCTCTCTCCCGCCTCTACCTCCCTTCCTCTCCCTCTCTCTCCTCCTCTCCCGCCTCTCTTTCTCGCCTCTCTCCCTCTCCCCTCTCTTCCCCTCTCCCTCTCCCTCTCTCCCCCTCCCTCTGCCCCTTCTCGCTCGCTCTCCCCTCTCTCTCTCCCTCTCCCTCCCTCTCTCCTCTCTCTCTCCCTCTCCCTCTCCCCTCTCTCTCTCCCTCTCTCCCTCTCCCCCCCCTCTCCCTCTCTCTCCCTCTCTCCCTCTCCCCCCCTCTCCCCTCTCTCCCCCTCTCCTCTCTCTCCCTCTCCTCTCTCTCCCTCTCCCCTCTCTCCCTCTCTCTCTCTCCCTCTCCCCTCTCTCTCTCCCTCTCTCTCCCTCTCTCTCCCTCTCCCTCCCTCTCCCTCCCTCTCCCTTCTCTCCCTCCCTCCCTCTCCCCCCCCTCTCCCTCTCTCTCCCCTCTCTCTCTCCCTCTCTCCTCTCCCCTCCCTCTCTCTCTCCCCCCCTCTCCCTCCCTCTCTCCCTCTGTAAGCCGCTCTCGGTGGGTCTGTGTTGAGAGCAGGGGCAGCTCAGCTTAGTCA
>NC_083770.1:47095679-47110679 GCF_963514075.1 Conger conger | reverse complement strand
CTTTCATTCACAAGCCACAAGTCACAAGATGGTGGCTTTCATTCACAAGCCACAAGTCACAAGATGGTGGCTTTCATTCACAAGCCACAAGTCACAAGACGGTGGCCTTCATTCACAAGTCATTTATTATGTAGAGCAGCACAAGAGATCCGCCATGTTTGGCCTGTCTGAGGAGCAGCCGGCAGCGTGTCATTAGCGCAGGGCGATAAGTACCTGCAAGTCACAGATTCTTCCTCAGAAGGTTTACTGTTCCGCCTCTGGGGCGGGTTCCAGCTGGGCCCGGGCCAGGTTTGGGGAGGGGTAAAGCACTTGGCCGGGGGTAACAAGGGGCAGGCAGGAATGCAAAGCAGCCCCTGAGGACGCCCCCCCCCCCCCTCCCCCGTGGGAATCTGGGGGCTAATTCTTCACCGTGAGGTGGTGTGAGATCTGACAGTGGGGGAGTGAGTGGGGGTGTCTGACCCCGCCCTCTCCAGAACACGGCCGCTAAACCCGCTACGGCCCGCTGCCCCCCCCCCCCCCCCCCTCTGGCCTGCACGGGGGCCTCACGGCTCTGCGCGGGGCTTGGGAACGCTTGGGAACGTGTGTGGGAGGAATCGGGAGAGAGAGGGCGAGGTCTTCTGGTCGGCTGAAGAGGAAGGGCGCGGGGCGCCTCTATCCGATTGGCTCGGTGTCGGGTTTTTTGTCAGAAAGGGGAGTGTTTCGTGCCGTGGTGTGGTGTGGTGTGAGCAGCTCTGCTGCGTACTGTCTCCAGCGGGATTAGTTCGGCTCGTTCGCTTGTAAAGGCGCGGTGAATCTTTTTGGGGGCGAGTGAGAGGGCTGCGGGTTCAAATCCCACCTCCGAAGCAAAGCAAAGCAAATCTCTGACTCCTTCCACATCCCCCTCTGTGCCCGGGGAGGCGCGGAGCACATTACAGTGATGGAACGTGCCGGAGAAACGCTTCGCATTAGCGATAAAGACCGGTTAAAAATAGACAGAGGGCACGTTAATTGGGATCACTGCGAGGTGTCAGGGGAAAACCCCGGGCGCTTTCATCGGTGGGACGGTTGCTCTCGTTCCAGATCTGGGCCCATTATTTGGCTAAATAATGTCACAGTGTGAAACTTGAATTCAGGTTACGATCGCACACTTTTAATAATAAAAAAGCTCCAAGCGCCAACCTAGTTTGCCAACCGGAGGAGGCACAATGAGATTTAATTCGCGGATTTATAGACACGGAAGAAATATGGAAATATAACAATGTGTAGTATAACAATAATGCAATAATAGTTTAACAGCAATAGTAGTATTTCGAATAGTCATAACTTTGCCTTAACTCCTCCAACGCATAATTCAATTATACAAATGATTTACAAACACAGCAACAAGCCAAGAATACAGATAACTGCACAAAACATTATTTTGTGTTCACGCTTTTCATAATGTTTGATAATGAGATGATATATCAGGGATAACTAGAAAAGGAACTTTGAGAACAATGTTTAAGCTGGCTTTCAAAAGCCAATATTGAGATGCACGTCAGCTCGCAAGAATTATAGCGAACAGAAAACTAATATTAGTTTGACTTGAACTTGCTTTGGTGTTACTCACCTTGCCAGTGATTTTGTCCTTTCAAAGTTTCGCAAGACGGACGTTTCATTGGCTTGTGACAGCAGCCTATTGTGACATCAGCTGCGTGTTGCTCGGATACCGAAAGTTCCATCAGTGTCAATCAACGGGACAGTTTCTGATGTAGCTGAAGCCTCTGGCCGAAGCTGGCAAGTCTGGCTGAAGAGGAGGGGCGCTGTACCGAACGTTGAAAGGGAATAATGACGAGAACAGGGAGTGCTTTTTCAAGCTGGCATAATGAGAGTGGAAGCCCAGCTCTTCTTTTTAAAATGGTGGACTGTGCTGCTTCACCTCTTCCTGCAGAAAACAGACGTTTTCCCGATGCTATTTCGCCAATTTCAGAAGCGGAAACGTAAAGATGTCTGAAGCAGGGGTTCTGAAACCCCCCGCCCCACACATGCGCACACACACACACACACACACACAAGCACACACACACACAAACAAACACACGCGCACACAAGCGCACCTCAGTTTTTTTTTAATCAAGCTGTTAATCACTCTTCGTTGGGTGGCACCTGATTTAGCAGACGCAAAACCTTTTCGCTCACGCAAAGCTAATAACACAACCAATGATTGGTGCAAAGGCTACCAGGAGTCCAGGACCAATTGTTGATCATGATATTGGTTTACACCTGCTAAAGGTCTGAGTAGATCAGGCCCTTGGTGTCTCTCTTGTGATGATTGGTGAGGTGACTCTTTTAAGAATAGCTACATGTGCAATGGTTACCCTATGTGCCCTATGTTCAGATCCCAGGACATTTCATCAGATAAAGTGATGTTCTCATGTAATATGCTGTATGGTGAATGTTTTCCTTTCGAAAACGGTTTTAAATTGATGAAGTGATATGCTGGAGCTCCACACACCGAGTCTCAGCACTGTCTGGAGCTCCACAGACACTGAGTCTCAGCACTGTCTGGAGCTCCTCACACTGAGTCTCAGCGCTGTCTGGAGCTCCACACACACTGAGTCTCAGCGCTGCCTGGAGCTCCGCTGAGCGACAGGCCCAGTGTCTCAGCAGCACTGGGGGCCTAACGGGCTGTGGTATAAATATTATGACATGCGTTTGAGAGGAGCCTCTGGGAGGGCACACTGCAGGGCCTCCGTGAGTAATGCTCTTATTCTGCTCCGTCGTCTTCCTCACCGGTGTCCTCACAGGCCGGCAGTGCTGTGAGCTGAGCTGGTCGCCGAGCAAACCGCCCCGATCCGAGAGCGAAAAGCAGCCATTTATAAGACTGGATTAAGCCAATTACAGAGGCGTGTGTGTCGGTCCCAGCTCCGGGGAGGAGGAATGGGTCACGCTTCACGACTGAGGTCCATGTGCAAATCACCGTTCTGCTCTCCTGGTGCACTGTGGGAATCCTGATGCATTGCTTACTCGTCGAGACAGGGCTCTGTCTTTGCAGAGGAAATATACGCGGTGCGTTTTCTTGCCCTAGCTTTTACATTGTGGGCGTCACAGCTAATATACAGCGTATGTATTTTCTGCTGTTTTCGCATGCATTAAAAATAGCGTCACCATATTCAGTGAAGATATCAGCGCTCTGTGTTTTGGCCTGTATCAAACATGGGCCATTTCCAATTACATTAGCCTCAGATGCAGTTTGGCTTCATTTCTCATGTATCGTTCCAGTGCGTGTGACAGTGTGTGTGTGCTGCCGTTAAACGGCTCCGTGGAACAGCTCTGTGCTGCCCGCAGGGCCCTGGACTGGCCTCCACTCCACACAGATGCCATTTCCACGGTGACGGATTATGATGGATTTGTGGCACAAGTTGCCAGGGGCGGAGATGTGGGATTGTGGCCCAGATTCAGGTGCAGAGTGTGCGGTGGGTACTGGAAAGCCCCCCTGAGAGATGGAGAGAGCTGCCAGGCGGCCTGTGTCTGTGTGTCTGTGCGCGGGGGAAAAGGCAGATGACGGATAGACCTTTTCCGCGCTGACTGGCAGCTGTAATCGCTTCTAACCTAATCTTGTGTCCCTGTCGAGGCCCTAACCTTTTAAAGAGAAGATGTTTTGGAATGTTGTCAGTGTTCTGGAACGTCTTCGCTTTCAGTTTGCCGGCCGTGATTGTGACATCAGCATTAGAACGTTCCGTTGAGAACGTTCTGATCCCGTGTTTGCGACCTCACGCTTTAACTGGTTAGCGGGTGAGATTTGATTTCGTTCCCCCAGAAGAGGTGCAGATTCACGTGGGTTTTTGATTCCTCACCCACCCCAGAGAATCACAGATTGTGAAACGCCTCCTTATTCCAGATATATTACTCCTGTTTGGAGGAATAGTGGATCTCATCCCGAAGGACGTTGTGATTTCTCTCTGATAAGAAAGTGTCTGGCATTTTGATTGGTTTTCGTCCCTCGAGTGAACACGTGGGAGAGCGAAGTTTCTTCCCAAATAACTAGTGATTTACTACAGAACGTCTCAAGCACTGAGTCTCAACAGAGCATGATTTCTGGGGAACTGAATTAGCTTTCTATATAAACCCCATTCAGTAATGCCAAGACAATGCATACGGATACTTTTTATTTCCGAAAAATGAATCCGTGATGTTCAGAAAATGAGATTAGTGGGGGGGGGGGGAGTGAGCTGCCATTGGCACTTTGACTGGGTATTATTCCTGCCCTATAGAGAAACACTGCCACCACCCCAGGTTCAGAAAGTAAAAGTCTAGCCCGGTATTTTATTCCGGTCACGTGGACTGGCTAATTGTCTCAGTTCTTCAGCCAAGAGGCAGTGCTAATGAGGGGTCTCGGCTGGCTGAGTTCACGGGTGACGGAGAGACACGGCAGGACTTTTACTGTCCGAGCGCAGGACTTTACACCTCCGCCTGTGCTTAGCGGCTGGCCTGACTCCCGCCTCCATTACGGCCTGACTCCACAGACCGCTTCCTTGCGTGAGCTCCAGTGCTAGGCCTGCCGGCTTGCGTGCTGATTAGTGGAGGGAGGCTTGCGTGCTGATTGGTGGAGGGAACCACCGCTGGGGACTCTTTTAATTGATTGTCGGCACCCATGAATCCATTAATAACAATCACCTTAAAATCTCATTTATAGGCCTATGAAAATTAACTTTCCTTTGGTTGAGGGGATTTGTGTCTAAGGATAGAGAAACATCTCTCTAATCTAAAATCTGATCACCCAACTAGATGACATTGAACATTGAAATGGTCTATTGAAATTGAATCAATAAAATTAATCATCCTTGTTAACGATTAACTGTTGATGTGTGAGAGCCTCATGGGGCTGGCGAGGGGTGATGATGTCATCGGCAGTGAGCAGTGACATCATTATAAAGCACTGAGTCTCCTTTCACTTCCTCCTTCCTTTATTCTTTGTTTTTCCTTTAAACGGCAAAGGTTCATTGACCTTTCATAGAGCTGTGCCCCAGTGGTCTCAGAACTGCCTTTGCCTCTTAGCTGTCCTCCCTGGCGTAAAATCCTGCTGTGACCAGTGTGAAATACCAGCTACCAGCTGTTTCAAAACATAGCTTGAGCTGGTCAAACCATGTTGAGTATGGAGCTGGTCTGAACTGATCAAACAGCTACCAGCTGTTTCAAAACCTAGCTTGAGGGGAAGGTCACGTGTATCATCCCCCATGGTGGATATGTGTATGTATCCTGAACAAACTTGCAGTTTGGCGGACATTTTGGTTTCCCAAGCAGGGGAAAGCTGGACTGTTTGGTCACATAGCTTCAGCTTGCCTCTACTGAAATGCGTTTGAATCACGCTGGAGTGTTGCTCAGTGTTGCTCAGTGTTGCTCAGTGTTGCTCAGTGTTGCTCAGTGTTGCTGAGGGCCGGCACTGCGGAGTAGAATAGCTGCCGCGTTCGCCTCGGGCCCGAGCCAGTGGAACGGGCCCCTGATCCTGAGTGACCCGGAGCTCCGTGCTGGCCCCTCTCCCGGGGGGCCTGCTGCTGCTGCTTAAGTGTCCTTGGGTACAGAGATACGTTACATAAATAAAACAACCTCGAGCGCTCAGATATCCTGAATGAACTTGTGCTGTGTGTGTGTGTGTGTGTGTGTGTGTCTGCGCGCGCGTGTGTGTGTGTGTGTGTGTGTGTGTCTGCGTGTGTGTGTCTGCGTGTGTGTGTGTCTGTGTGTGTGTGTGTGTGCGTGTGTCTGCGCGCGCGTGTGTGCGTGCGTGTGTGTGCCCTATCTGTAAAGTGCTTCCTTTACTTAAAAGGATAGTTTGCTCTCTGTGCTTTTTTGTATATTATTGTAGTTATATTATTGCAATTATTGCTCCCCCCCTGGAGCAATAATTGTGAATACATTAGGCATTACAATTTGAATGATATAATTTGTTAATGTGTGCAGCCTCTGGAAACATAACATCGCTGAACAAGCTACCTTGAGAGCTAATTGGAGTTTTAGACCTCCAATTTTAGACTCTGCAGGTCTAGACCACAGACCCCAGAGTCACTGTAGAGCTGGCAGGACATTGTGCACTTCTGTAAGGCATTAATTGTACACAAGAGCAGTCAGGACCAATGAAAAACACCCTAACACTGGCACGACGTCAGAAAAGCCCCGAGATTGAGCTGTGTCTGTGAATGGAGAGGCAGGGATTTTTTATGCGGTTTCCGTGTGGTTTCCATGTGGTTTCGTGTGGTTTCCGTGTGGTTTCCGTGTGGTTTACATGGGGAAGGACGCCGGCCTGGGAGGCGGAGCTTGTCCCCGGCCCTCACTCTGTGGTCACATGACTCCGGAGGGCGGTCCCCCTCCCTCTCCTCCCCCCAGTCTCTTCCTCCTTCACGTGCCCTCTACAGAACACCTCCTTTCATCCTGACTCCTTCTCTGAGCCATCTTTCCTTTAATCTGCTCTCCCTCCCTCCCCCCCCTCCCCTCCTCCAGTCCTCCTCCTCTCCGCGCCCCCTCTCCCCCTCTACAACGGCCCCTGTAGCCCCTCAGCGACGGGGTTGCTCCCGCTAGTGGCAGCCGTGGCACCAAGTCGCTGCGTTAGTGCAGATAATTGTACCGTTATAATAAATTGTCTCTGTCGCTCTGCGCTCTGTAATTTACATTGCAGCGTAGCATTAGGTAAATTAGCCATCGGAGCAGATGTTGCAGCAACAGCGTCGGAGGCAAGGAGAAACAGCCGCGACACCCACAATTATTCCGGAAGGTTCTCCCAGCGGGATGCTACCTGGGACCCAACGTGTGTGTGTGTGTGCAGAGACTTACCTGCTCTAATCTGAGCCCACTCTTTCTCCCAGTGGGAATACTACCTGGGACACGCAACCCAAAGTGCCTGTGTATGCCAAACCTTACCTGTTCTTGTCTGTGAGCCTACTCTTTTAACAGCCCTCTGGAAGTTTCCTCGCTGACACACAGTGTCGGCGGCGTCGGGCGAAGTCCTGGGTTTTTTTTAACGAGGCTCTCTAATTAGCCCGGGCTCTCTGTAAACAGGGGCTTCTGGGAGGGATCAGTGGAGCCCACGTCTGCCCTGGAGGTCAACCACTGTCTGCATGATGCAGCGTCGGTGTCATTTATCACCCGGGTGCTCTGCTGTGCGTCGGTACGTGCTGCCGTCGAGCCTGACCTCGAACTCTTGTGGTTGAGAAGCTCCTGGACCTGTGTGTGTGTGTGTGTGTGTGTGTGTGCGCATATCTGCATGTGCATATGTGTGTGTGTGTGTGCGCATATCTGCATATGTGCATATGTGTGTGTGTTTGTGTGTGCATATGTGTGTGTGTGTGTGTGTGTGTGTGTGTGTGTGCGCGCATATCTGCATGTGTGCGTGTGTGTGTTTGTGTGTGCATATGTGTGCATATGTGTGTGTGTGTGTGTGCGCATATCTGCATATGTGCGTGTGTGTGTGTGTTTGTGTGTGCATATGTGTTTGTGTGCGTGTGTTTGTGTGCGTGTGTGTGTGTATGTGTGTGTGCATATGTTTGTGTGTGTGTGTTTGTGTGCGTGTGTGTGTGTGTTTGTGTGTATTTGTGTGTGCATGTGTGTGCATATGTGTGTGTGTGTGTGTGTGTGTGTTTGTGTGTGTTTGTGTGTGCATTTGTGTGCGTGTGTTTGTGTGCGTGTGTGTGTGTGTATGTGTGTGTGCATATGTTTGTGTGTGTGTGTTTGTGTGCGTGTGTGTGTGTTTGTGTGCGTGTGTGTGTGTGTGTTTGTGTGTATTTGTGTGTGCATATGTGTGCGTGTGTGTGCATATATGTGTGTGTGTGTGTGTGTGTGTGTGTTTGTGTGTGCATTTGTGTGCGTGTGTTTGTGTGCGTGTGTGTGTGTGTATGTGTGTGTGCATATGTTTGTGTGTGTGTGTTTGTGTGCGTGTGTGTGTGTGTGTTTGTGTGTTTGTGTGCGTGCGTGTGCGTGTGTGTGTGTTTGTGTGTGTTTGTGTTTGTGTGTATTTGTGTGTGCATATGTGTGTGTGTGTTTGTGTGTGTGTGTGCATATGTGTGTGTGTATGTGTGTGTGCATATGTGTGCGTGTGTGTGTGCATATGTGTGCGTGTGTGTGTGTGTGTGTGTGTTTGTGTGTTTGTGTGTGTGCGTGTGTGTGTGTGTGTGTGCATATGTGTGCGTGTGTGTGTGCATATGTGTGCGTGTGTGATACAGAGAGACATAGGGGCAGATACACACAGCCTGCCTGTGTTGTGAGAACTCATTGAGCTGGATGCAGCACAGTAACCCTCCGCTGTACTGAAGCGCTCCCCGTCCTGTTCTGTGCTCTATTGAGAGCCGTTTGATCACCTTTCCGCCATATCTGCGCCTGTTAAACAGTGTCTGGAGTTCTGTCGTAGTTGAGAGCTGGCTGAGGGTCCAGAAAAGATTAGATTAAGAAAAGAAAAAACAAATAAGGGCTCCTTGACCTCTGCTGTACCTGAAGCGAGTGGTGATGCAATTCCATCTGGAAAACTCTCTCCCCCCCCGAGACAGATACTGTACCGCACGTGCACGCTCTCGCGCACGTGCACGCTCTCGCACACGTGCACACTCTCGCGCACGTGCACGCTCTCGCACACGTGCACTGCGTTGCCCTGGCAGGCTGTGTCCTCTCTCTCACAGTCCTCCAGCAGTGCCCTCCTGAAGCCGTTAAGTGTTGGCTCGCGCCGTCAAACAGGAAGGAGGGGGGCAGGAGGAATGAGCAGGAAGCAGTGCATTGTGGTCCGGGTCCTATGGATGACTGGCGACTGCCCCGTCTCTCTCCCTCCCTCCCTCCCTCCCTCTCTCTCTCTCTCTCTCCCTCCCTCCCTCCCTCTCCCTTTCTTTCTCTTTTGCTCTCTGCACTGCATTGAGAGATGCAGAGGAGCACGTGGAGGGGAATGGCTAATGTGCTGTGTGTGTGTGTGTGTGTGTGTGTGTGTGTGAGAGAATGTGAGTGTGTGTGTGTGTGTGTGTGTGTGTGTGTGTGTGTGTGTGTGTGTGTGTGAGAATGTGAGTGTGTGTGTGTGTGTGTCAGAGAGAATGTGCGTGTGTGTGTGTGTGTGTGTCAGAGGGTATATGTCTTTGAGTGAGTGAGAACATGCACGTGTGAGCAAGGGCGTGTGTGTGTGTGTGCACATGTGTTTGAGTGTGTGTGTGAAGCACTGAGAGTGAGATATGCTAGCACTTGCTATCAATGCTAAGCTACACAATGCTAGCACCAAGGCATAGCCAGCGTAAGTGTGTGTGTGTGTGCGTGTGTATGTGTGTGTGTGAGAGAGTGTGTGTGTGTGTGTACAGGCGTGCGAGCGTGTATGTGTATGTCTGTGTGTGTGAGGCAAAGACTGAAAGCAAGATTTGCTAGCAATGCTAAGCTACAGAATGCTAGCACAGTGGGGTAGCCTGCATCTCTCTCTGCCAGCGTGAGTGAGTGTGTTTGTGTGTGTGTGTGTGTGTGTGTGTGTGTGTGTGTGTGTGTGTGTATACGTACGTACGTACGGGCGTGCGCGTGTGTGTGTGTGTGTGTGGCGGGTGCTGAATAAGGAGAACCCCCCCCCCCCCTCCCCTCCCCCCCGTCAGCAGGACGGTGTAGAGCCACACCGCTCTCTCCTCCTCCTCCTCCTCCTCCTCCTCCTGCTCCGGCCTGCAGAGCGATGAAGGGCCGGGGATGCTGGGAGCCGGCGGCCATGCGCTCCTTCTGCGCCTCCTCCTGCCTGAGTAAACTCACCCGGGGTCAGTACCCCCGACCCCTCCCCTCCCCTCCCCTCCCCCCTCATCTCCATCCCTCCGCCAGGTCGGACGGGCCTCTCCGTCTCCCTCCATCTCTCTCTTTAACCTTGCCTTTTCTCCCTTTGTTTTCGTGTGTGTGGAGGGGAAATGCAGGAAAATGCAGTCCGTCTCTCCCTCTCCCTCTCTCTCTCCCTCTCTCTCTCTCCTCCTCGTTCCCTTGCTTCCGTCGCGTTTCCGCGGACGCTGCCGCAGTCTGCCGACCAACCCCATCTTCCTCATCTTCCTCCTCCTCCTTGTCCTCATGCCGGGGTTTGAAACGCGGGACGCTGACAAGCGACTCTCTCTGGCATCCTCGCTCGCTCGCTCGCTCACTCCCCTCCCTCTCCCTCTCCCTCTCCCTCTCTCTGATGTGCTGCATGTGTCCGGGGTACAGCTGTGTGATGCTAGCGTTAGCGTGAGCCTCTCGTTGCCATGTCGATGTGTGGAGCGCGGCTGGGTGTGCATGCACGTGTGCGAGAGAGGGGGAAGAGGGGGGTGAGGGGTTTGTACAGTACGCTGTGTGCGCATGTCCGCTACAGCGGGAGAGAGAGAGAGCTGTAGAGGACACAGGGGCACTGTTCAGCTGAAAGAACAAGAATTTCAGTCTTGTACTAAGATCTTAAGATCTTTTTTTTTTTGGAGAAAATATGAGCTTGTTTTAAGTTACTGTTTGCTTGACAAGTGTAATTTTCTTATTCCACTGGCAAATCCTGAACTGAGCTAAACTGTCTTCTGTCATTGGCAATATTTTTGTCATATTTAGCAAAAAAGTAAAATAAATAATATTTTAAGTCTCTATAAACTGTGAAATATTTGTTATACACACCTGAAGGCTCATTTACATGTGACATACAGCACTCGTACATATGGTAAATATGTGTATTTGTGTTTTAAGGGGGTATAGGCTGTCTGTGAAATTGACATGGGCGCACTGATGTAGTGTGTATTGTTCATTTTACGATGATGAGGGAGACTTGATTGGTTTTGATTTGTAAATCGTTAGAAAGTCCCGAGAGATTCTTCTGTGGGTCTGAATGCAAATGGAGGATGATGTGTCATGACCTCTGTGTTTGTGTGTGTGTGTGTGTGTGCGTGTATACATGTGTGTATGTTTGTGTATGCACACTCCTGTATGTGTGTGTGTGTGTGTGTGTGTGTGTGTGTGTGTGTGTGTGTGTGTCTTTTTAAAGATCTGACTGTCCACTGTCCTTGTCCTCACATGACAGCATGCATTCTTTACTTGTACTGTGTGTGTGTGTGTGTGTTTGTGTGTGTGTATGTGTGTGTGTCTTGATAATGTGACATACTTGTGACATAGAGGCAGTGCAGGTGCATTGTGGGCCAGTTGTTTGTAACGCGTGTGTGTGCTGAAATGTTTGTGACAGAGGCAGTGCAGGTGCATTGTGGGCCGGTTGTTTGTAGCGCGTGTGTGTGCTGAAATGTTTGTGACAGAGGCCGTGCAGGTGCATTGTGGGCCGGTTGTTTGTGGAGCGTGCGTGCCCTTGGTGGAGCAGCTGCAGGGTGGCCTGATTCGGTGCAGAAATGTGGGTCAGCAGTCTGCTGGCGCTGGTTTTGAGGGTTCCCACGGTGAACCCCGCGTCTTTGGCTTTATTTCCGCTCTCCTCCTGACGGTGCTGTAATCCAGCGCCCGGTGAACGGCACGCGGGTTTCTCTCCTCCCTCTCTGACGTGGCGCTGGGTGAGGAGGACCCCCGCGGGCCCCCGTAAGCTGACCCACGCGGGAGAGCGGCTCCGTTTCGGCGGGGACAGCCTGACGCTCCGTGTGAGCTCATGATCCCACCACCCCCGCCAGCCATGGCAGCAGAGACCTCCCCTTCTCCATCTCTCCTGCCTCCTGTGTCTTTACCTCATCCTCTCATCCTCTCTCTCTCTGCCTCTCTCACCTGTCATCATCACCTCTTTTCTCTCCCTCTCTCTCATTCTCTTTTAATCTTTCTGTTCCTCGTCCTCTCCTCCTCTTTCTTTCTCCCTGAATCTCTTCTCTCCATCTCTACCCTCAGACAGGGGTTGTGAAGGCTCTGGGCAGCGGATGTGACTCTGACTTGGGGTCTCAAATCTGGGGAATTAAATCTGGGGTCTCAAATCTCGGGTCTTACATCTGGGGTCTCAAATCTAGGGTCTTACATCTGGGGTCTCAAATCTAGGGTCTTACATCTGGGGTCTCAAATCTGGAGTCTTAAATCTGGGGTCTTAAATATGGGGAATTAAATCTGGGGCCTCAAATCTAGGCTCTTAAATTTGGGGTCTCAAATCTAGGGTCTTGAATCTGTGGTCTTAAATATGGGGAATTAAATCTGGTGTCTCAAATCTAGGCTCTTAAATCTGGGGTCTCAAATCTAGGGTCTTGAATCTGGGGTCTCAAATCGGGGGTGTATAATTTAGGGCTGTAATTCAGGGGCACTAATCTGTGGCCTCGTACTTGGACCCTCACTACAGCGGCAGACTGACCCTTAAACGCCCCACCTTTGGTCTGGAGGCAGAATCCCTCTCTGATGCCCACTTCCCCGTCCCCCTGGACCCTTATCCAGGGCAACTGCAGGGCACTGCCCCGTGGGTCCCAGTGCCATGTGCCCCCCCCCCGGAGGCCCCCCTGGGTCAGCAGCGCTCCCCAGGGCTCGTCTGTGACCACAAACCCCCTGCGGCCGACCGTGCTCCAGTCCTGAGCCTTGGCTGGACCAGTCACAACAAACTGGGGGGACGTTCCCCGGAGTCCTCCCCCCCTCCCATATCACCGGGGCACATTGCAGCAATGGGCTGGGTCCGCAGCTGTGGCTTGGCCTGAGCCAGAAAATTAGTGTGAAATCAACTCCAGACTCTGCCTGTTGCAGTTGTAGCGGTCACGGAGAACAGCAAATGTAGTCGTTTTGATGACTGAACTTTTGGGTTGGCCTTCATTACTCATTATGACATGACAACTGCAGATTTCTACAGCAAACAGCACCACGGTTATTGTGGAATATTTCAGCTTTGCCTCCTTGCTGAAATTTCTGTTGCCCGTGCCCTTGCTGTGCCTCTGAAACTCCTCCGAATTAATACTGTGCAGTTACCAGACTGTGGAGCGGGGCTTCTGCAGCGCCGAGAGAATACACAACTTCTTCTCCTGGCTTTAATCTCTCTTCTCCTTCATACGCGCCGTCACTCACTCCGTGAAGATAGGGCTCCGGCATCGGAGAGCAGCCGGAAAACACGCGGAAGCTCGCGGGCGCTCAAGTGTCTCTGACGAGCTTGCGGCGCACGTGGTAATTACCGCGGAGCTGTTCTTTTATCCGTGTTTTGAAAGTGCTTGCGCCAAAACAGGCTGTCGGAAAAAAACTCGCCGGCTGCAGCACTGTTAGCCGTAGGCTGCTGGAACTAAGGTTCTCCTTCAGCATAAAAAAACGCATTTGAAGCTCAGTGACGGTTCAGTCTGAATTGGAAAGGAGGGTCATGGGACTTCGCTGAAATAGACGCAGATTGTGAATAATTTAAACCGTCAGTCAAGTCCAAATCGCCCTGGAGTGGATTGACAAGCTTGTTAACTTGTGTAAAGTCTGCACGGATGTAGACCGCTTCTCCTCAAGCTCGGTCCGTTCGTCTGAAGGTGCGCTGAAACAAAATGGGAGTGTCACTCATAATGACCAGCAGACAGACAGCATTTTCACTCACACGTTGCTGAGTTAAGTTTTGTTTGAGTTCAGCCTCCACCTTCTCTGTTACTTCACGAAGCAGAGTTGACTCTTCTTTAATATAACTTTCAGCTTGTTGCTGTAGTAATAGAAATCTGGGAGATGAACAGGTCTGTTGTAGGCACAAAGAGCTTCTTTCAGTGAGTGAATGAGAGCCAGTCCATCGCAGCAGCAGTAAATATAATTATGGTCTGCTATTTATTACTGCTCTGGTCCTCTCCTCGGGGTTTATAGGCTGTCCGTGTCTGAGCAAAAACAGTTTTCTTTCCCGGAGCTTAGGGGATCCCTGGCCTCGTCGTTTCATTTCATTTCAGAGTTTACTGAGATCGATTCCATCCCCCCCTCCCCTCCTATCTCTGCTGTTTTATCGACGGGGACCTGTTGCGCCAAATTACTCGGGCTCCCTCTCTCTCACTCGCGAAATGTCACGGTGACAGGCTCCGTGATGGGTCCCCCATCCCCGCCCACGCCTCGCCCGTTTCCGCCGGCGAAGAGGCCATTAAATCTCCCGACAGTCTCCCCGTGTGCTCTGCCGCTCCGCGAAACGCTGACGGCGGGGCCGCCCCAGACGGACACCCTCGTTTCTTCCACCCACGCGTCGCCATGGTAAAACATGCCGTCCTGCTTACAGACCGCGAGCGGCGAAGCTATCTTGTTTTTCAAACGTAACGGTTGTAACGTTAGACAAAACGCGATCTCTTAAGACTGTCTGGATGTGTACAGGGTCACTGTCACACACGACTGACTGGGCAAGTCTAACTTATATGAGATAACGTCTGTTTATATGATAACTAGCGTGTGTCTCAGGTGTCCAATCGGCACAGTAGAAATGTGTCTGCCTTTGAGGGCTGTCGGCTATGTGCTTTAAAAGCTAACACTTGCGATTTTATAGGCTGAACTTCTCAATTAAAAATACTTAATTACTCATTGCAGAGAACCTGTATTGAATCCAAAGCTTTAATTAGGTGTAGCTTATATGCGCTCTGAATATCGTAAAGGTGAGACGGATGATGATTGTTGCAGCCCAGTGTGCCGAGCTCCTGTGCTTTTGGGAAGGGGGAGATCGGCAGGGACACACGGAGGTGCCGAATTTCCATTCGGCAGATGATCGCTAATTAAAATCCACACTCCGGTGCCCAGCAAATTCCGCGAAATGCTACACTCTGTTCTCTGTGTGCTCCCAACTAATCCTCATGCTTCGCCACTGTTGATTTCAGTATCCGCGACTTCAGTATCCGCTCTCTGAATATTAAATCATTGCAAGTCTTGCAAGTTATCCAGAGGTAGAATTCAATCCACAGTATTTTTAGTTGCCTGACACTAAAATTGAGAGTGAAGGAATGTGTGTGTGTTTTTTTAAGTTAGCCACACTGGAAGCGTTTGGATAGGCTGTCGTTCAATACAGTACACTCTGAGAAAAAATATATATAATTTTGCTTGTCTCCCTAGAGCAGGGGTCGGCAACCCTGGTCCTGGAGAGCTGGCTTTTGTCGTTACTCAGCACTTAATTGATCGATTAAAGCAGTGGATTACACAGTTAACTCGCCTCACCTGGTTTCTTGGGTATGAATC
>NC_083770.1:47080679-47090679 GCF_963514075.1 Conger conger | reverse complement strand
CTGGAGTATCTTTCATCTGCCTTCAAACCAGGAAATTGGTTTCCTGTGTGAGGCATGCTGGGTATTGTAGTTCTCTGTTCCACTACACGAGCCCTCACAGAGTTGATAAGTGTAGTTCTTTTCCCTCCCTTCTGCATAGAGTGAGCAGACCATTCACCACCTACCCTGGGGCTGTCACCCTGGTGACTTACCCGATCTTTAGATATCAACCGACGGACAGTTTCACTGACTAACTGGCCCGTACTCCTCTGGGTAGACTGTGCTGTATTTTAAATAATGACCCTGGAGGAAACTCACTCCGGAGCAAGCGGGGGTCAAGAACACATCCTTAAAATGTTTGGGCTTACCGTAGGGAGGATTATTATCATACTGTAATTACTTACCAGCCTCCAGTCGTTCAAATTAAAAAATGGAAAGTGCCTGTGTTGAGACTTATGCCCAGTGGTAAACAGCTAACAGTAGGACTCCTCTAGGAATAGTCTTAAAGTTCTGGTTCCTGGGGTGGATGGGCCTTTACATTACACAGTATATACAGTATAAACAGACGTTCTTTCTTCCTGATTCACATGTGCAGTCGTGCCAGACCTGGGGAACAGTATTCCCAGACCAGGGGGAAAAGATACAGCATCACTGAAGCCTTAGTGCAAGTTAACTTTGCTAACCGAAAACCAAAGTACAGAGTCTGCATACATACACATTACAACCATAACAAGCCCTAAGAAAGTGTTTTATCAATTTATTAACTTATGTATACAGGGTAAGTTGACTGAGCATGCAGGTTCTTTTGCAGCAACACCCTGTTAATGCCCCCCCAAGTAGCCTAACCTGCATGTCTTTGTATGGTGGGAGAAGACCAGAGTACGTGGAGGAAATCCAGGCAGACACACGGAGAACATGCAAACTCCACGCAGAAAGGATTAGAACCCAGGACCTTCCTGCTGTGCGTTGACAGTGCTATCCACTGCCTTGCCGCTCCCAATTAAAAGCATAAACATAAAACCATGTAACTTAAAATCATAAAGAAACAGCACAATCTAAATGGGTAGAATGGGGAGAGAGTGCTATGGGGTGAGGTAGGACAGATTTGCTTTGCTGTTGGTTTTGCTGTTGGTTTGGTTCTGACGCAGACACCAGTGGTATGGGTTTGTGTGGGACGGATGCAGTTTGGTTCAGACGCAGACACCAGTGGTATGGGTTTGTGTGGGACGGATGCAGTTTGGTTCAGACGCAGACACCAGTGGTATGGGTTTGTGTGGGACGGATGCAGTTTTGTTCTGACGCAGACACCAGTGGTATGGGTTTGTGTGGGACGGATGCAGTTTGGTTCAGACGCAGACACCAGTGGTATGGGTTTGTGTGGGACGGATGTAGTTTGGTTCTGATGCAGACACCAGTGGTATGGGTTTGTGTGGGACGGATGCAGTTTGGTTCTGACGCAGACACCAGTGGTATGGGTTTGCGTGGGACGGCTGCAGTTTGGTTCCGCCGCAGACACCAGTGGTATGGGTTTGTGTGGGACGGATGCAGTTTGGTTCCGACGCAGACACCAGTGGTATGGGTTTGCGTGGGACGGATGCAGTTTGGTTCCGACGCAAATACCAGTGGTATGGGTTTGTGTGGGACGGCTGCAGTTTGGTTCTGACGCAGACACCGGTGGTATGGGTTTGTGTGGGACAGATGCAGTTTGGTTCTGACGCAGACACCAGTGGTATGGGTTTGCGTGGGACGGATCGACGGTCACACCGTATTTCCCAGGGAACAGAGGGAGAGACGTAGGGACCGCGGGACCTGCGTAGCTCCTGATTCGTGACTCCCGATCCCCCACCTGGCGGAGGTCGTGACTGGCTCTCCCAGCTCGGCACCATGCGCTGCTCCTCGTGACTCCGTCGCGAGCACATGGCGGTTTTCCTCTGAAGCGCAAGTCCACGGGACGGACACGCGGTGGGGACCGGGGCCGTTTCAACATGAGGAGAAGCCAATCCCCGACCTTTGACCTTCTGTCCCACACGTGGGAGAGTCTTTGTTTACACCTTTCACCCCATGTACCTGCACGTCTCAAACGCCCGTGTCGCTTATCACCAGCCTCCCCCCCCGTCTGTAGACCTGGGAAATAACCGTGAGCCTGGTTAGTCTGCCTGGTGCCTCTAATTTGTCTGCTCTAGTTGCGCACACTTCCCCACATCTCACTTCCCCCCCCTTCCCCCCCCCCCTGCTCTCTGACTGACTGTGAGTCACGTCCTGCTTTCTCCAGAACTGACGCGGTGATCCCCCCCCCCCCCCCCCCCCCCGCCGCAGAGTTGACGTGTGTTCTCTCCTCCGGGTCTTTGACCTGTCGTAACCAAGGACCTCGCTAGAGCACGTGGAGCAGTAACATCTCTCTGTGCCCCAGTGAAATTATCATGAAAAGTAGTGACCACTATTACCACTATTACTGCCAACAGCGGTCAGCTGTCGACCACAGGTTGCCTGCCAGTACGAGGCTGCTCGCAACCGTAAGGCGCTTTTATTGCAGCAGCTTTCCCGAGTGTCAGTTCTGGGGACTGTGGAGATTTAAATCTAGCAAGGCCACGAGCGAGGCCTCTGGCCTCATGAAGGTGTGACTCTCCCACTGAGCCCCAGGTCCTGACGAGCGCTCATTCAGACAGCACTCACAGGTGTGTAAAGGACAGCGCTCACAGGTGTGTAACGGACAGCGTTCACAGGTGTGTAACGGACAGCGCTCACAGGTGTGTAACGGACAGCGCTCACAGGTGTGTAACGGACAGGGCTCACAGGTGTGTAAAGGACAGCACTCACAGGTGTGTAACGGACAGCGCTCACAGGTGTAACGGACAGCACTCACAGGTGTGTAAAGGACAGCGCTCACAGGTGTGTAACGGACAGCGCTCACAGGTGTGTAACGGACAGCGCTCACAGGCGTGTAACGGACAGCGCTCACAGGTGTGTAACGGACAGCGCTCACAGGTGTGTAACGGACAGGGCTCACAGGTGTGTAACGGACAGGGCTCACAGGCGTGTAACGGACAGCGCTCACAGGTGTGTAACGGACAGCGCTCACAGGTGTGTAACGGACAGCGCTCACAGGTGTGTAACGGCAGGTGTGTAACGGACAGCGCTCACAGGTGTGTAAAGGACAGCGCTCACAGGTGTGTAAAGGACAGGGCTCACAGGTGTGTAACAGACAGCGCTCACAGGTGTGTAACGGACAGCGCTCACAGGTGTGTAACGGACAGCGCTCACAGGCGTGTAACGGACAGCGCTCACAGGTGTGTAACGGACAGGGCTCACAGGTGTGTAACGGACAGGGCTCACAGGTGTGTAACGGACAGCGCTCACAGGTGTGTAACGGACAGCGCTCACAGGTGTGTAACGGACAGGGCTCACAGGCGTGTAACGGACAGGGCTCACAGGCGTGTAACGGACAGCGCTCACAGGCGTGTAGCGGACAGCGCTCACAGGTGTGTGACGGACAGCGCTCACAGGTGTGTAACGGACAGCGCTCACAGGTGTGTAACGGACAGCGCTCACAGGTGTGTAACGGACAGCGCTCACAGGCGTGTAGCGGGTTCGATTGGCTGGTGTTTGATCCACTTGTTGTTATTTCCCTGGAGTGGAGCTGCATGCTAGTGGACTGGAATGTGCGCCTGCCTTCTCCGGCGTCTGACCTGGAGTAACCCCTGACTGCAGACACACAAGGCTGTTACTGATGGGACTGAGAATGTTTACTCAGCACGGTCAGACACGGGCTATTGTCCTGAAGTATATCTGTGTGTGTGTGTGTGTGTGTGAGTGTGTGAGTATCTGTGTTTGAGTGAGAGTGAGAGTGAGAGTGAGTGTGAGTGTGAGAGAGTGTGAGTGAGAGAGAGTGAGAGAGAGTGTGAGAGAGTGTGAGTGAGTGTGAGTGTGAGTGTGAGTGTGAGTGAGTGTGAGTGTGAGTGTGAGTGAGTGTGAGTGTGAGTGTGAGTGTGAGTGTGAGTGAGTGTGAGTGTGAGTGTGAGTGAGTGTGAGTGAGTGTGAGTGAGTGTGAGTGTGAGTGTGAGTGTGAGTGAGTGTGTGAGTGAGTGTGTGTGTTAGAGTATGAGTGTATGTGTGTGAGTGTGTGAGTGTGTGTGAGTGTGAGTGTGTGTGTGTGTGTGTGAGAGTGTGTGTGTGAGAGTGTGAGTGTAGGTTAAGTGAGTGCATCAGCAGTGGAAGGTGAAAGCAGCTGTAAAATTGAGTCTGAGGTGAGGCGGATAGTGACTGAGATTAACACACGTTTTATCTGTGGCAGTAATGACCTTTTAATGTGTGCTGGTCCTGCTGTGTAGCCATGCCCTCTGCAAGTCTGTGTGTGTGTGTGTGTGTGTGTGTGTGTGTGTGTGTGTGTGTGTGTGAGAGTGTATGTTTGTGTGTGTGTGCATGTGTGTTGGAGAGTGTGTGCGTTATGTGTATATGTGTGAGTTCGTGTGTGTGTGTGTGTGTGTGTGTGTTTGTGTGCATTATGCCTATATGTGTGAGTTTGTGTGAGAGTGTGAGCCTGAATGTGTGTATGTCCGTTAAGTGTGTGTGTGTGAGCATGAGTGTACAGTGTGTGTAAGACGTCTTGTACCTCTGATCCAGCAGTGACTCATCCTGTCCCTGCAGCAGCTGGAGGTGTTGAGGGGGGTGAGGGGGGTGGGGGCAGGTGGGGGCAGAGTGCTCCAGAGGCACACAGGTACTGTAATGAGGATGTGTTTGCTGCTCCTGTGGCCCTCATAAGCTTCATAAGCCACAGTCCTGTCACATTGTGTTGTTTTTATAATGAAGCTCAGTGTAACATATTCTGTGTCAGTGACTGGTGTCGACTGCTGGACTGTTTCTCCAGCTCCATTCTGTCTCTTGGGCATCCTCTGTCTCCTGATTTTCGGTGATTCTCAGTGCAACAGCCAGACCTGCTTTCAGATAGTATTTGTACTGGATTCAAACACTTTTTTTTTTTCTTTCTTCTGTTTCTGTGTTCCATTGATCTTGCCTGGCGCATTTGAGCCTGGGTGGGGAGATGGGGTGGAGTTTACACTTCAGGGATTAATTTTATTCTTTCCAATACGCCAGGCAAGATTAGACGAATGCAGAAACGTATTTGAATTGGAAACAAATGGTATTCAAACCCAGGGCTGGAGAGGATGTGTAAGACGCAAAGACAGCAGGAGGGAGCATGAATGGAAAAGCGCTGGTGTCAGATAAGTCTCATTTAATTCGATTTGACCCAATCAGAGTGGAGGTGTCACACTAAGGATAGCCGGTTATCAGAAACTGATATGGGGCCAGTATTCTGTTCCTCATCTAGAGCTACACCAGTTTCTGGGTGCACAAATTGCTGGTGATTATATACTTCGAATAATTATGCATGCATTTGGATTTGCCCGTTAGAGACCGTTGTCCCGTCGCCCGGACAACGGGTTCGGTGGTTCAGCCAGAGGCCGCTGCTCGTGTTCCCCTCAGCCTTGTGTCGGTGGGCTTTGGGTTTTGGGTTTTTGGAGGTTCACGGGTTCATGTGAGGACCCGCGCTCTCTGGCTGCGTGTGTGAGGCAACCCTGCGGTCGTCGCTTCCTCATTGAGTTGCATGGCCTGCAGCTCGTCCAGGCTCTGAACCCTCTGAAGAGCAGGGGGCTTTTTTTGGAAGGTATTTTGTTTGTTTGTTGTTGGTGTTGTAGAACTCTGTTGCTTTCCATTCGTTGATTGTTACATCAGGGTCAGAATATTGGGTTAAGAACATTCTAATCGCAGGATGACGTAACCGCACCTTAGCCCTTTTGAAGAGTTGGTTTTTTATTTTCTCAGTGTTTTATGAAGTCGGTGTTCGAGAAGTCCGTTGCTTTCAGTGCCAGTTGTGATTATTACATCAGCACCAGTTAAGGACATTCTAATCACACGTTTGTGATCTCGCAATGGAGAAGCTGAAGGACTCGACGCGGAGTGAGTGAGTGGCCTATCCTCGCAGAGGGGACCACAGCCCCGAATAACCTCTGCAGGGGCGATAACTGCCTCCTGGTGCCTGGGGTGGATTAGCCCTGATGAGACTCCAAAATGGAGCAGAGTTATCGAATGCACTAGAGAGAAAATAACTCCTGTTGGGGTCAAGCGGACTGTGTGATTCGTATCGTAACTCATCCGGATTTCCCGTCAATTCGGTAAAACAAGACGTATAGGTTCCGTCGTTGCTTTGATTATCGTTTAATTTGTTTTATTTGCCGTTTAACCTTTTAAAAGGCAGACTTGCCGCTCGTTCATCCGCGAACGGTGAAATGTCAGTGCTGTGTGTGTCAGTGGGTCTGAGTTCAGGCTCAGTGTTGGGGTGACCCTCTCATCTTGCAGGGCTTGAAGGCTGTCGCTGAACTTGGCAGCGATACGGTGGTCATTACAGGAGGGAAGGGGGGGGGGGGGGGCTTATGTGGCATAGCCCAAGTTGATCTGTGAGATCCCCCCCCCCCCCCGCCTCTTGATCCAATTCGCCTGTAAATGTCAGGAAGGCAGTTTGGGGGGGGCGTGGGCCGGCCGGAATGCCTCTGGAATGGGTAACATTCCAAGCCGCCACAAATCTGCCCTCCCCCCCCCCGCCGTCCCGGGACCTTTCTCTGTTCCCATGACTCCTCACTCCTCCTCCCGTTGACCCCTTGACCCCCTGACCCCTGACCCCCTTTCCCCTCCGCCCCCCGCAGACGACTCGGGGGACGAGGAGCCCACCTCCCAGTCGGACCGCAGCGAGATCCAGGGCACGCTGAAGACGCTGGCCAGCAAGCTCGACGACCTGAGCACCTGCAACGACCTGATCGCCAAGCACGGCGCGGCCCTGCAGCGCAGCCTGAGCGAGCTCGAGGCGCTGCGCCTGCCCCTGGAGGGCGGCGAGAAGATCAAGGCCGTCAACGAGCGCGCCACCCTCTTCCGCATCACCTCCAATGCTATGATCAATGTGAGTACGCCAGCGCTAACGCTGTGATCAATGTGAGTACGCTAGCGCTAACGCTGTGATCAATGTGAGTACGCTAGTGCTAACGCTGTGATCAATGTCAGTACGCTAGCGCTAACACTATGATCAATGTGAGTACGCTAGCGCTAATGCTATGATCAATGTGAGTACACTAGTGCTAACGCTATGCTCAATGTGAGTACTCTAGTGCTAACGCTATGCTCAATGTGAGTACTCTAGCGCCGCTAGTGCTAATGCTATGATCAATGTGAGTACGCTAGTGCTAACGCTATGATCAATGTGAGTACGCTAGCACAGCTAGTGCTATGATCAATGTGAGTACGCTAGCACAGCTAGTGCTATGATCAATGTGAGTACGCTAGCACAGCTAGTGCTAACGCTATGATCAATGTGAGTATGCTAGCGCCGCTAATGCTATGATCAATGTGAGTACGCTAGCACCGCTAATGCTATGGTCAATGTGAGTATGCTAGCACAGCTAATGCTATGATCAATGTGGGTACGCTAGCGCCGCTAGTGCTAATGCTATGATCAATGTGAGTACGCTAGCGCCGCTAATGCTATGGTCAATGTGAGTATGCTAGCACAGCTAATGCTATGATCAATGTGGGTACGCTAGCGCCGCTAGTGCTAATGCTATTGTCAATGTGGGTACGCTAGCGCCGCTAGTGCTAATGCTAGGGTCAACGTGAGTATGCTAGCACCGCTAATGCAATGATCAATGCGAGTACGCTGTCACCATTAACACGAGTATGCTATCACTGCTAATGCTATGATAAACGTTCCCCATAAGACTGAAAGCAGTGCTGTGTGTTTACTGATCCACGTTTGGGACACATTAGCATGCACTCTGTGTTTATATATAGTAAATCTCCTCTAACGGGCTGCGGCAGCCGTGCGGTCATTGTGCGGTCGTGCGGACGTGCGGTCGTGCGGTCATTGTGCAGTACACTGAAGGCACACCGGACTGGAACATTCTCTGAGCGATGTGTGTACATGCAGTACAGGTTTCCGCAGTGTCAGAGCAACAATGTGGGAAGGCGGTGTTAAAACTGCCTACGTATGGGAGGGGGGCTTCAACAGGAAGTGAAGTGCCACGGGGGTCGGGTTGGGGGCGTAGGGATGAGAGGGAGGGAGGGGTTGTTACCGGATCCGGGCCTGGGGGAGGACAGGAATAGCACAGACCCCCAAATGTACCCCTTCCCCAGCGCCGCGACCTGACCAAAATGCCAGTCCCTATCCCAGCGTAGGAGAAACGCAGTCCGGCACTGCCCAGACGCTGTCACACCCAACCAAGTAAGGTTTGATTGTTTTGTTTTTTTTAATTTGGTGAGAGGAGGGTGGAGGGTGGAGGGTGGAGGGGCGGGGGGAGGGGGGGAGGTGGTGCTCATGGTTCTACATTCAGAAGTTTTGCTGGCGTTTAGTGTGGATACGTCTGATCTGAAAATAAGACTCGACGCGTGAAAGGCTTTTGCTGTGTGCGCTAACTCTGTGGGCGGGGCCGGCGCCTCCTTAGATCTCATCAGAAACGGGTCTCTGCGGCGGGCGATTTGTCATCATCGATCGGCTAACGCGTGCATATTTAGCACCATTGCTTCAGTTCGGCTGACACTGATTGGCTACCCTCCTGCGGAGCTTAATGACGGGCGGCTGAATCGATTGCACGCGGTGTCACAGCACGTGATTGGCTGTCAAACTCCCCGACAGCGCAGGCCAACGTTAACAAGCTGTCTCTGCGGAACCCTGTCGTTCGGACGGTCACTCAGACGCTTCGCCCCCGTGTAGCCGTGTGTTATAGAGAGTGCAGACGTTTAGACAGGAGGCTCTCAGCTGACCAATTAAATTCGAGGTTAACGCCCATCATTCTGATTAGGGAAAGTCCGGGAGCCTATCGCAACAGAGGAGACGTTTAGAGTGTCAAGTGAAGCTTATATATAGATATAAAGATATTTGCGAATAAAAGACGGTTTGAAGTGCGGATTGAGTTGCAGTGGCTTGCTGTCGCTCTTTATGAGAGTAATATAACACAGTTAATTGAGGTTATTGGTGCCTTGAAGAAGAGTGTTTGTAGATGGCTGTGAGAATCAGGCGTTATAATGAGAGATTATTTGTCCCTGTAAGTGTGCAGATGTCCCTGTAAGTGTGGAGCTGCTTTCAGCTTGAAGAGGTTTCCCAGATGGGAAGTCCAGAGGTTGCAGTTGTCATGTCTGGGTTACTCTGGTTCTCTGGTTATGGAGGAAGGGAGGCGGGGGGGTGAGGGGGGAGTGGGAGAGAGCGACAGACAGACAGACAGACAGACAGTCAGAGAAACATTATAGATAGACACGGACAGAGAGAGTGCAACATTATTTACAATATAACCAAATAGACCTCAGAAACATCTATACACAAACAGATTTGCAAAACGGAGAGGCAAACCAGCTGAAGTGTCGGCCTTATTTCACCTCTCCGCACATCAAGCCCCAGCGCTCCATCTCCATTCACACTGCGAATCTCTCTCGCTGTTACACCTTTTCTTTCTGTAAAAAAATCACAGATTGAAATTGGAGATGTGCTCTGGAGGCAATTGACAACCATAAAATGAGTGTGAGAGTCTGAAGATGGCTTTGTTCACGATGGCCTGAAAAATTATTTATTTATTTACGCGCCTCTCTCTTCGTTTTGGGTGTAGGGTCGCTGTGTCCATTAACAGAAAGACAAAATGGCCCGTTCAAATGCCGGCAATGCGAACAATGGCTGCGTTTCAGCAAAGTCTGAGACTTTTCGAGAGGGGAAACTTTATCAGTCCTATTACACAACGGGCCCGTCTCAACTGCACCCTGTCAACGGCCCGTCAATCTTGCGGAAACTCAGGTGTACCTTACAGTGAGTCATTCAGTCTCGCCCTTACCCAGCCTCTTACAGAGCGCAGACACACAGGTGAGGCTGTCTGGCAGTGTCTGGTCTGTAGCGACGTGATTGACAGTGTCATTGCGCAACAGCATGAAGTGCCGTTATAAGAGTGGTGTGGGGAGGTGGGGGTGGGAGGTGGTAGTTGGGAGGTGGGGGTGTGGA
>NC_083770.1:47070679-47075679 GCF_963514075.1 Conger conger | reverse complement strand
TCATTTCTTTCATTTTTTTTCTGAATAGGATAAAATTACGTCATATTGCCAAGGAGGTGAGAAAGTTTCACTCATTTCAAGGTTTGCCGATGGTAATATATAATATAACTTAAAACAAGATAATATTTTCTACTTGAGAGAGTAAATAAGACTTAAATCGTACCACAAGACCAAAACTCCCAGCTCGTTGGTAGCAATTGAGGGTGATGTGTCCTGCATAGGGACACACTAGACACACCCAGGGTGGGGATTGAACCTACAGCCTTCCGGCAGACGAGCGCTCGGACCTCCTGCGCTCACGTGCGTGTCCCCCCGTGTGTTCCCCAGGCGTGCCGGGACTTCCTGGACCTAGCGGAGACGCACAGCCGGAGATGGCAGCGGGCACTGCAGTATGAGCGGGAGCAGCGCATCCACCTGGAGGAGACCATCGAGCAGCTAGCCAAGCAGCACAACAGCCTGGAACGGGCCTGGAGAGAGGCGCCCGCGCTCGCCAGCAACACGCCCGCCACGCCCGCCGCGCCCGCCACGCCCGCCGGCCGCCAGGGTGAGAGAGCCGCCGGTACCGAGAGAGACCGCGCGCTACCGCCAGACTGCACGATACCGCTAGACTGCACGATACCGCTAGACGACACGCTACCGCTAGACTGCACGCTACCGCTAGACACGCTACCGCTAGACTGCACGCTACCGCTAGACTGCACGATACCGCTAGACTGCACGCTACCGCTAGACACGCTACCGCTAGACACGCTACCGCTACACTGCATGCTACCGCTAGACAAGCTACCGCTAGACAGGGCTGACAGCCGCACTACACCAACAGACTGTACCTGACTACACAACTACACAACCACTCACAGACTGTACCTGACTACACAACTACACAACAACTCACAGAGTGTACCTGACTGCACAACTACACAACCACTCACAGAGTGTACCTGACTACACAACTACACAACCATTCTAGTCTGTACCTGACTACACAACTACACAACCACTCACAGACTGTACCTGACTGCACAACTACACAACCACTCTAGACTGTAACTGACTACACAACTACACAACCACTCTAGACTGTACCTGACTACACAAGTACTCACTAGACCAGAGATGGACAATGACAATCCTGGAGGGCCGATGTATATGCAGGATTTTGCAGCGACCAGTCAGCTAGTTAGCCATATGCACCATGAATGATTGACGATTCAATTAGACCATAATAGAATGCTACAAGAAAAGAACTTTAATCGTCTGCTGTTTATATCACGCACTGTGGCTGAAGATGACAGATTGAGTAGATGATTGGTTCTAATTAAATAATCAAGAGCCGACGTTGGTCTGAAATCCAGAAACAGATACGGCCTGCCTTTCCCATCCCTGCACTAGACTGTAAGTGGCTGCACACAACCGACAATTTTACTGGTGTCTAAAAGGTTATGGAAGTCCTGTCCAGGTGTTCTAGAATTTTAAATAATCATTTCACCTGGAACTGCTGCTCACACTGACTGACACCACGTAATATGTGATTTCCTGTAACAGGAGAGTCTTCACAGGTTCCAGAACATTCTGTCCTACCTCGTGCTCCTTATCTTACCCCCTTTAACTCGTCTGATTGAGGTTTAAGTCAGCTGAGTTCTCCTTTGCCTTCATATGACCTCGTTCCTGTTTTTGAGAGCGTGCTTGTAGTATACAGTATACTTTATTTGCCATATTGAGTGTGGTTCTCTGGTCCTCAGTCGTATTTGGTCCCCATAAGTGGGTTTCTATCCGTGTGTGTGTGTGAGTTTCTCTGGTCCCCCTAAGTGAGTCTCTATGTAGGTACTGGGGTCCCCATAAGTGGGTTTCTAGCCATGTGTGTGAGTTTCTGTGGTCCCAGTAAGTTGGTCTCTATGAGTGAGTTTGTGAGGCACTGGGGTCACCATGAGTGATATTTGTAAATATATTTGTGATATGCTGTGATCTCCGTCTGCGTTCTCCTTATGTTGATCCCCCATGTCGTCCCTGAGTGAGACTCTCGCAGCTGTGGCCCCCGGGGGGGGCAGACCCTCTCCCTCGCGTGCGGATCGAGAGCATTTCTGTCCCATCTGTGCTAATAACCGCTAACGCTCCCCTGACTGCCAGCTGCAGCTCCCGGCTCGTCCGCCTCTCTGCCTAATTATCGCCGCCCCGCTTCCCCAGAGGTTCCCAGGTCTTACCGGGCCGGGTCTCATCCCGAACCCGCCTTCCGGCCCACGCAGCCCCTCTGAGCCCCCTCTCCTCCCCTGGGCCCCGGGCCCTGATCCCTGCTCCCGCCAGCGCCCGGCGTCCCGGCCGCTGGCCGACGCGCGACTGAGGCTTCACCGCTAATCCGGCGCTCTCCTGCCGCGGAGCTGTGGGCGCGAGGCGCGGCCCGTTACGTCACACTGCAGACATTCAGTCTTCAGCTCGTCCTGTAACCAGACTCCAGATCTATATTAGCTTGTTTTGTCGAGCCACTTGTTTGCTTGACAAGTTAAACTTTCTTTCCCCGTTGGGCAAATCTTGAAGTGAACCTCATTTTGTCTTACTTAGCAAATAAAAAAAAATAGATAAAAGAAATAAGATTTTAAGTCTCAGTAAAAGACTAAAATACTTGTCTTATTCTTTGGTTTTTGCGGACTGCGGCGCGCCTCCCCAGATGCAGCTTAGAGAAGGGGAGGTGGAGAGAAGCAGCACTCTAAATTGGAGCGATTTTTCTTCCTAATTAGATCTGTTAACTTCGCTCTGTTGCTGCGCTGTAACCCTTGTTATTTCCCAGCTGTGAGTCAGTGGTTAAGTAGATGTTTCTATCAGATCTGTCAGGCGGCTGTAGGTGTAGATTACCTGCTTGCAAAACAGGGCCCAAACTTTTTAGTTTAGCTGCAGTGGTGGCATTTAAAGCAGGCCAGGTTCCAGGCAGGCCCTTTGCAGCGATGACGTCACTTCCTGAACTGAAGGGTGAGCACCTGAGATCCTCAAATCTGGCCCTTGAATCCAGATCCAGCCCTGGTTTTCTTTCCCTCCCAGGTGATTAACTGAACAGGTAGTGCTACTGGTCGGCCAGACCGTCTTCATACCTGACTGCCGGGTAAAGCGGGGGTGGAAAACCGGCAGTTCTCGCCCCTCGAGGGATGTAATTTGAGGAGCAGGGGTGTACTCAAGTCTCAGAGCCAGGCAGGGCCCCGGTCTGTTGTTAGGGTTTGCATTTACCTGTGGCTGTCAAGTCGTCCTGTGTTATCATTCGGTCTGGTTGACATGCCTTTATGTCCCATTCCGAACCTTAGGAGCCCTTAAGCTGACTGCTGGATAAAGATATTGTGTCTGTGGGACTCGATGGCGGGTAACCGTGGCTTTGGTTTCCCGTAGGAGGGAGCGAGCGTCCACTGAAAGGGGAGGCCAGTGACGAAGATGAGGATACGGAGTACTTCGACGCCATGGAGGACTCCCCTGCCTTTATAACCGTGACCGCTGCTGACCACACCCAGCACAGGTGAGTCTCACCTGGGGAGAGAGACGCTCTCTGCTCCCCGTTCACCTCCACTCCCAAACCTGAATTCAGACCGCCCTGGTCTCCCCTGACGACTTCAGTCACAGACTGACTGTGCCAGATACTCATCTCCGTGTTCTTAACGCTGTCTAGTCTAGTGTCTGAGGTGCTTGACTGGCACCAGGAAGGATGGTGGTTTCAAATCCCAGGGGTGGCCACAATGGGATCTGTTGGGCCCTTAACCCAACATTACTCCATTGCTCCACACCCCGTCTCCATGTGCTAAATACAGTATATTCATGAATGGCAGTACCGTGTCAGTCGGTGCTTTGTACTGTAATATACTGCAGCGGCACAAAGTGTGCGGATCGTCAATGGTCACACCTGGTCACCTGGTCCACCCTCATACGGAGGAAAGCGAGGAAAGTCAGGAGTTGACCATCTCGGTGGTTTACACAATCTGTGCTACATTGGAGCGTATTTTCTGACGGTGCCGAGCTTTTTTTGTGGGGGTTTCGTGTTTCACTTCCCTCCAGCTTGTGTGTGACAGGTTGCGAAACATTTTTCGAATAATCTGTCGAATAGGCTCCCCCCTTACCGCAGGGGCGGGGGAGAAGACCGCGAGCATGATTTCATCAGCTAGAGTATTTTTCCAACTGCAAGCGTTAGGTCTCACCTGTGGTACAGCAGAGCCTGTCAGACCCACAGAGAGTCAGCACAGCGAGGGAGTGGGCCTGTCCTGGGGTCCTGTTCCGGCCTCTCTCCTGAGACCTACATGAAATAACTCATCAAACACTTAAGCGTGTTATCTCCCATGTGCTTTCTATCTCTCCTTCTCTCGCTCTCAATTCAGAATTCTCAATTCAAAAGGGCTTTTTTCGGCCTGACATATTTCCACACACTGTACGCGTTTACGAAGAAAACATTACAATGTACGTAAATCACAGTGCATGACACGACATGTCACGACATATAAACACATATGTCATGACATGACACGACATGTCATGACATATAAGCACATATCATTTGCATGCATCGCTCTGTCGCTCCTCTGTGCCTTCTCACTGTGAGGCTTGCCGGCTGTAGACGGGAGACAGAGTACGTGAGCAGGGCATGCTGGGTAGGCCATGAATCACCAGGGCAGAAAGGCGCTCCTGTAAATAGATGATTTATCTTTCACGAGCGGCTGCCTTGAGTTTCCTGTAGATTGCTTCTCTGTGTCATTACATGCAATGTCAGGAACATATAACATGTAGCGGGGCTTTGTGTTTGTCGGGGTATACGCGTTATGGTCTTACTGTGTATCTGTGTGTGTGTGTGTGTGTATACGTGTGCGAGTGCGAGTGTGTGTGTGTGTGTGTGCGTGTGCGTGTGCGTGTGCGAGTGTGTATGCATGTGTGTGTGTGTGTGTTGTGGTCTTACAGTGAGTGTGTGTGTGCGAGTGTGTGTGATGTAGTTTACAGTGTGTATTCTGTGTGTTTCAGACGCTCAGTCAGTAACATCAGTG